>NW_025054215.1:0-9936 GCF_019279795.1 Protopterus annectens
AAAAAATTCAAAAAAAAGGAAAAAAAAATGAAAAAAAAGTTAATTTTTTTTTTTGTAAAAACCCACAAACCCCAACCAAAAAGGGGCAATTAGGGTTCAAAAATTTAAAAGGAAAAAAAGTTTTTTTTTTCTTTTTGGCAAAATTTTTTTTGGGGGAGGAAATTTTTTAAAAACTAAAAGATGAAAAAGTTTTTTTTGGGAACCCCCTGGAAAAATGAATTTTTGGGGGAAAGGGGGCAGACTCCTTTATGGAAAGTGGCTATAAAGTTGTAGTACAACAAATGAAGGGAATAGTGACTGGTTTAAGGAATGGTACAGCCAAAAGTACAGTTTTGTACCTACCATAAATGTAGATGTTCGAGGATTCCATTGCTGCAGTCCTGACTATTGGGTATAGTCCGCGTCCAGTCGGCGAATACCAGAGTATAAGGCTGACGTCGGTCATGGCGCCTTAGACTGACGTCAGTACGTCAGGGTACTAATGCGCATGACCGACGTCATATCCTCAGTCTTTTCTTGCCCCAGATGTCAGAAGACCCAAAAAGACAAGTCCCACAAAACCTGCACCAAAAAACATGCACAATATATACAACAATATATATACAAAAATATAAGCATGAAAACTCACCTACACAACCACCCCTAAACACAGAGGGGAAGGAGGGAGGGTAAATTGGACTGCAGCAATGGAATCCTCGAACATCTACATTTATGGTAGGTACAAAACTGTACTATGTTCTTCGTCTTCCATTGCTGCAGTCCTGACTATTGGGTAGAATCCCAAAGCAGAGGTAAGGGAGGCTGGCAAATTATAAAGAAGTAGGAGCTGATAACAAGCCTTGCAAAACAGCTGTGGCAAAACCAGCCCTAGACTTAGAGTAGATAGGAAGATGATAATGCTTAGAGAAAGTATGCACTGAACTCCAAGTAGCTGCTTCCAAAATATCCGTAGTTGCCACCCCCCTTAGAAATGCTGTTGAAGTGGCAGTAGCCCTAGTGGAATGAGGCCTAATCCCAGCTGGAATCTCCTTGCCATGATGGGAATAACAAAATGCAATGCAAAAGCCAATCCACCTAGAAATAGTTTGTTTGGACACAGGCTTGCCCTGTGAACTCAAAGCAAAAGAAACAAACAACTGCTGAGACTGCCTAAAATCCTTAGTCCTGCTTAAATAATATCTCAATTGCCTGTGTACATCTAAAGTGTGCAAAATCTTTTCCCCTTTATTTTGGGGGTCTGCATAAAAAGTAGGCAAATGAATGGTTTGGTTTAAAGCCACACTAGAAACCACCTTAGGCATAAAGGAAGGATTAGTACGTAATGATACCCTATCCTTATGGAAAATCAAAAGGGCTCTACTGCCATAGGGCCTGCAATTCAGACACCCTTCTTGCAGAAGTAATAGCCAACAGAAAAGCAGTCTTCCATGACAAGTATTTCAATTCAGCAGTAGCCGCAGGCTCAAAAGGTTATGAGAGTAAGTTTTTCCAACACAAAATTGAGATCCCAAGCAGGAGTAGGAGCTCTACGTGGGGGTCTTATATTCTTTGCCCCTCTAAGAAACTGCTTGAACAAAGGATGCGAAAACAAAGGTGGGTCACAATCATAGTGAGCTGAAATTGCTGCAGCATGAACCTTATGGAAGAGAAGGACAAACCTTTGTCCAATAACTCAGTAAGATATTGAAGAGCCACACTCAAATTAGGCTCAGAAATCTCCAGATTCTTTGCTGTACTCCAAAACAAAAATCTCTTCCATTTTTCTGCGTACACCTTCCTTGTACTAGGTCTTCTAGCTTCCATAATCACATTTAAAACTTGTTGAGGAAGTTGAGACCTGCTGTGCTTCAAGAGAGAATATGCCAGGCTGTTAGATGAAGAGAGTGAAGCTTGACATTGAGCAGATGACCATCCTTCTGAGATAACAGATGAGGAATCAGAGGTAAAGGCCATGGAGGCTTCTTTACCAGACTCCGGAGTAGTGGATACCAGTGTTGCCGAGGCCAATCTGGAGCTATCAAAATCATCCTTGGCCTGTCTTGTCTGACCTTTAATAGTACCTTTGGAAGAAGAGGCAGAGGTGGAAAGGCATAGACATGAAGGTTTTTCCAACTGAAAGACAGAGCATCCACTTTCCAAGCTGTGTGATGAAACCCTTTGTGCAATACTTTGGCAGCTGGTGGTTTAGTGGAGAAAGCGAACAGATCTATGTCTGGAGTTCCCATGACACTGTCAATTTCTGAAATACATGAAGATCCAGTTTCCACTCGTGGGGATCCATGATTTGTCTGTAACACATCTGCTAGGGAGTTCTGTGCTCCTGGCAGAAACCTTGCCTGAAGAGTTAGTTGCAAGCTTGCCGTCTCCCATAAAATCAGTGCTTGCCTGCATAGAGGATAAGAATGTGTACCCCTTAGCATTGATGTACCACATGACAGTTGTGTTGTCTGTTAGAATCAACACCTGCCCTGGAAGAAGTAACTCCTTGAAAGCCATCAATGCAAACTGGACTGCTAACATCTCCTTCATGTTGATATGTAGATGCTGTAGTCTGGCAGGCCACTTGTCTTGTATCCACTTTCCATTTAGATGAGCTCCCCAAGCAATGTCCGAGGCATCTGTCGTTAAAACCTGACTCGCCTCTGGTCTGGGGAGTCCCTTGTGTAGGTGACATTCCTGAGCCCACCACAAGAATTCCTGTTGAAGCAAGGTATTATTTGAATGACAGTGTCAAATCCTGGCAGTGCTGTGTCCATACATTTGAGATACCATTGCAGCTTCCTCATATGCAGTTTGGCATTGGGAAGCACCAGAACTCTAAGATGCCATGAACCCTAATGCTTGAAGGACTGTCCTTGCAGTCAGCACACGGACTGATGAGATAGTTGATGGAAGTAAAGTGACAGACTCTTTTGTTTGTCGGGGTTAAAAAGGCCATCTGGGCTGTATTCAGTCTCACACCCAGAAAGCACATGTCTTGAGAGGGTACTAGACTGGACTTTATTTCGTTCACAGAATACCCTAGGCATCTTAGCACTGCTATGACATATTCCAGATGCTGTAGAAGGTCTTCCTTTTCTTGAGCCAGAATCAGGCAGTCGTCCAAGTAAGGATAGATTTGAATTCCTTGAAGCCTGAGTAAGCTATCACTGGAGCCAGAACCTTTGTGAATACTCTGGGCGCAGTAGATAAGCCAAAGGAGCAATGCAGAGAACTGATAATGAAAATCTCCAGTTTGAAAGCCGCAGATACTTTCTGCAACCCTAGCCTTATAGGCACATGAAGGTAAGCTTCCTTGAGATCTAAAGTTACCATCAGTGATCTTTGCCCAGCAGAGGTAAAAGCTGTTGTAACGTCAACATCTTGAACTTGGGAATGTCCAGATAAGTGTTGAGGATAGATAAATCCAAAATTGGTCTCCACGTGTTCCCCTTCTTTGGTACTAGGAACAGGCGAGAATAAAATCTAAGCCCCTTTCTGATACAGGGACTGGCTGAATGGCCCCTATCTGGAGTAACTGAGAAACTTGCTTGTGAGCCTCTTTTCTTTGTGGAGGAGGAACGTCTGGCATGCCTTTGAAAGGGGGCATCGTGTGGAAATAAAATCTGTAACCGTGATGAATGATATCCAGCACCCATCTGTCTTGAGTGATTAAATCCCAATTTTCTTTGAAAGATACAGTCTTCCTCCCAAAGGCTGCCAGGCGAGAATCCACTGGCAGCTGAAAAGGCAGGTCATTGGGTCTGTTTACGAAAGGACTGACCCCTGCCTCACCAGAAGTCTGAGCAGGTGAACTCCTGATCTAGGCCTAAAGAACCCTTGAGCCCTGCCCCTACCACGTCTAGAGCTACTCCTAGACTGGGAATCATAAGCAGGATATGTCCACCCCTTAGCAGGCCAATTTCTACTAAACTTCGGAGGCTGCACCTGCAAAAATCTTTAACAGTCTGCATAGACTTAGCTTTGTCCTCCATTTTCTTTAAACTGCTTCCACAGGCGGTCCAAACAACACATCAGACTGTAAAGGAGCATCAAAATCCTTGTCTTAACATGCTCAGCTAAATTCTGATCCTTCAACCAGGCATGTCTCTGAAGAACAGAACTAGTAGCAGCCACCCTGAGGAGGCCTGAACAGCATCAAACCACACTGCAAAGAATGCTTACCCACTTGTTCAGACACATGAACCAAATCCAGCAATTCTTTACACTCCAATACCTTCCGCCAAAGCATCCACCTTAGATTTCAATTGTGAAAGGAGATAATTTTGATATTTTAGCATGTGAAACTGACAATTCAACGCCCTCATGGCTAAAGTGGAAGAAGTATACACTTTCTTACCCCACCTATCCAAAGCCCTTGCCTCTTTATCAGAGGGTACAGGATTTTTAACCACAGAAGCTTTAACACCTTTAGGCCCCTGAGAAACAGTTTCTGGGTCCGCCCTAGGACTCTTAAACAAATACTTATGAGCTTCGGGCACCCTATAATACCTATCAGGCTTAACAGGAGCAGGAGGCAAGAGTCAGGATTCAAGGCCTCTGCAAAACATCCTCCACCACATTCAACACCGAGGAATAGCTAAGGGCCTATGCTGACGTTAAAACAAGAATTGCGTAACCCTTTTCCGGGAATCAGAGTAATCCTGGCCTTCCCATTTAAAGTCCTCCCGCATGGAGTGTAGAGTCTCTGAAAATGAAAAATCCTCAGGAGGAGAAGCTGGGAGTGGAATCATCCACATCAGAATCAGAATAAGTAGGATACTCCTGTAAGTCTTCCACAGAAGACTCTGAAGCCTGTGAACACTGTTCAAAACTATCAAACTCCTGTTCCACCCCTAGGCCTCTTATCAGGCGGGGCATAGAACCTCTAATCATAGTAATCAAATCTTCTGCCATTTTAAGCATATGTTTCTTAGGCACAGAGCCCGAAATGCTAGGAGAAGCCCCCACAGAAGCTGAACTTGGCCTACCTCTAAAAGCTTTGGCAACAGAAGGAGGCCCTAACTACCTTGGGAAGAGAGGAAGAACAGTTACCTGAGAAGCCCCTCAGCCTGGCCTACCTCCTGAGAGGGCACATCCTGTAACAACAAAGTTTCTGCCTGAGACTCCATGGAAACTCCTGGCAAAACCTCTGGCTCCACTGAGCCTTCTAAAGAACCCGGCGTCCGGGACTGCGGTTCATCAACCCTAGGCTTCACTGTTTTGTCCTTGCGCTTCTTGGATGGGCGGGCGTGCCGGAGCATCCGGCGGCATATTATAATTACAACGCTTCCCAAACACTAACCTAGCACAATCTAGCCTCCTCTTAATAGTGCGTTTGTTAAATCTAGCACAAGGCGGCAACCAACAACGTCGTGCTCAGGCCTAAACAAGGTATACACAATGTATGATAATCCCTATGCGGTATCTGCTTCCCACAAGAAATACAGTTATTCACTTTTTCTGACATCCGGTTAAATACTGAGGCAAGAAAAACCAAAATGTTCCCAGCGAAGTACTTAGCCAACTCTGTTTGGTCTGAAACTCGGTTTGAAATATCTCAGAACGCCAACCTGCACTGAAATTGCTTCTGCATCGGACCATGCGGCAAAAAGACTGAGGATATGACGTCGGTCATGCGCATTAGTACCCTGACGTACTGACGTCAGTCTAAGGCGCCATGACCGACGTCAGCCTTATACTCTGGTATTTGGGCCGACTGGACGCGGACTATACCCAATAGTCAGGACTGCAGCAATGGAAGACGAAGAACATCCATACTTGAGTGGTAAAGCTGATAATGCTCTGGTGGAGAAAGCCAAACCAAATAGAACTATGATTAAATTATATGATGAAATATAACTGGCATACAAGTCTTGTTAAGCAAATAATCCAAAAAAACTGGACTATACTTACATCCAGTCAAGAAGTGGCTGATCTAGTAGGTAAGATACCACAATTTGTTTTAAAAGGAAAAGGAATTTAAAGCAACAGTTTGTGCTATAAGGAGATAGTGTGCTCTCTTCACTGAAGACTGGACTAGACAGTCAAGAGGAGAAGGTAAACACTTGCACCACACCACACTCATCACATAGTCCCTCAAAACCTACACCACCATAACACACAGAAGCACAAAACACACACCTACATTCACGGAGGCTTGACCCTAGCCCTGAGTAGCATCCTGCCATCACCCAGAATGAAACCACAGTACAAGGACAAAATTATTAACTTTAACAATTGGCTAAGTTTCTGGTGTCATTCTAAGGGAATCCAGTATCTGTCTGCCTGGGATGACATGTTCAACAGACCATGCTGCTTTGCCAGAGATGGCCTGTACCTGTCACCCTTGGGATTCCAGATACTGGCAAAGGCTCTTGCCACCCCTATAGTGCCTTTTTTAGGAAAGGTTCAAATGACAAATTCACCACTGTAACAGGTACAAGCAAGCAAAATCTGAGGGAAATGCTACTCAATGCTAGAAGTCTAAACCTCAAAATGCACTCACTCAAGGCACTCCTTAAAATGGGGAACATTGACATATGTGCAGTTACAGAGACCTGGTTCAAAGCTCCAGAGAGCACCCCTGCATTACCAGGCTATAATTCATACCACACCTTTCGGCCACCAAACCCAGACCGAAACACTAAAGGTGGAGGCGTGTCCATATTCATTAAGGATATCCACACCTCCAAGCTAGTTGCTCAGCATAATGCATCCGAGATTATCCAAGTTCAACTAATTCTGGGCAAAACTGCAATCCAGATTGTAGCTTGCTACAGACCCCCCCCCACCATGCCCCAAGACACCCACTCCTCTTTTCTTGATACACTGAAAAATATTAAGGTACAACCCAACACTTTAATAATGGGTGCTTTCAACTACCCTACCATTAACTGGGAAAACTACTCATGTACCAACTTTATTGCTCAACGTTTTCTGGAAATCAATTCCAACGCCTTGGATCAACATATCCACACCCCCACCACTGGCAGCAATATCCTAGACCTGGTCATCACCGACATGGGTGACCGGTGTTCCACACCAAAGGTCAGCTCCTTGTTGGTCAGATCCGACCACAAGCTAATCACCCTAGACATCCACATCCCGCTCCCACCCCCCATTAGGAAAACAACCGTAAAAAAGTTCTCCAAAGCCAACTTTACGCTTCTTAAGACAGAAGTGGCAAACTTCACAACACTCATGCAGATGGACAGTAGAGGTACGACTGCTGAATCCTATACAAATGCTCTTTATAAGCACTTACACAATTGCATGGATCGTGCTATCCCTAACAGAACCAAGATGCTATCCTCCAAAAACAGGAAGCCAATCTGGTGGTCTTCTGCTATAAACAAACTCTACAACAGAAGAAAGAAACTGTTGCAAAAAAGAGTAAAATCCCATGATTGGAGGAACTCCCTGGTCAGCCTCAGTAAGAAGATGAGATCCCTCATAAAATCCTCCAAAGCTAGTTATGAAAACAAAATCGCCACTGATTCTAAAGACAACCACAAAGCATTCTATAGCTATGTCAAGAATCTCAATGGCAACACTCAGATCTGCTCTGAGTTACAGCACAATGACACTAAATATACAGAACCAACTGATATTGCCAACATCCTGGCAGATAGGTTCAGTGCTAACTTTACCCCCTCTCTCACCCCCTAAAGGGCACATCTCTATACGAGAAGAATGCAAAGCTCCTGTAATCATGGCTGCACAGGTAAAAACCTCACTCTCCAAAGCCAAGAACACAGCATCCATGGGACCCGACAACATCCCAGGCTGCCTTCTACACAAACTACAGAATGAACTGGCACCCCACCTAAGTACCATGTTCAATCACAGCCTCACCTCAGGCTTTGTGCCCACTGAATGGTGCACTGTGACGGTTATCCCACTCTACAAAGTGGGGCCATAACTGACCCTGGGAACTACCGCTCCATTAGCCTGACGAGCCTGGTCTGCAAGGCCATGGAATGTATCATGGAACTCATAAACAAAGACATTAGAGATCTCCAAACTCTGGACCCCACACAGTTCGGGTTTGTAAAATGCTGATCATGTCTCCTAAACCTGATAGACGTCTTTGAAGTAGTCACCAAAGCCATAGATGAGGGTAAGGTAGTTCACACAGCCTATCTAGATCGCGCTAAGGCATTCGACACCATCCCCCACTCTGGGATTATAGATAAACTCACTAAACTAGGTATAAATCTCTATGTCACAAGATGGGTTGCCAACTGGCTTACTGACAGAACCCACACTGTGAAAGTAGCAGACTCCAAATCAGACTTCAGACAAGTGGAGTACCACAGGGTCCAGTCCTGGGTCCTCTCCTGTTTGGTATCTACTTCTCTGAAGTACACGCTAACACAGAAGGTCTTTGGTTAACTAAATTTGCAGATGACTGTAAACTAGGAGCCATAATCGAAACTCCTAACAATGTGGACATCCTACAAAAGGGCCTCACTGAGACAGATGGCTGGTGTCAAAGCCACGGTCTCAAGCTCAATGCCAAAAAGTGCATTGTCACCCCCTTTGGTAAAAACTCTGTACCCATGAACTACCACATAGGTGGTAGTCTACTTAACACCAAAAGTGTGATGAGACCTTGGGACAAAGGTGGACAGTAGTCTCTCCTTTGATAATCACATTGCTGCAGTGGTCAGGAAATCCTTCTATGTGGCACACCTCATCACAAAAGGTTTCTCATCCAGAAAAAAAGGTAATCGTTCCCCTCTACTCATCACTCTTTAGACCCATTATAGAGTACAACACCCTTGTTGGTATGTAACTCACAAGACATCTACAACAACTGGAAAGGCCACAAAAATACCTCACAAAGAGGATTACTGGCCTCAAACAGATACCTTATGCAGACCGTCTCAAAAAATTCCGGCTTTATTCCATCGCATATCACCTACTCAGAGGCGATCTCTGCCTAACATACAAAGCTATGTCAAACCCAGAGCTGTTGGACATGCTCCACTTCAAGAAATCCCAATCCTTCCAAGCTACACACTCTAGGGACCTAAACCTTGTCACCACAATAAACAGAACATGCTGGAGGGATAGATTCCTGTCCCAGATACTTCCCATACTCTGGAACAGACTACCTATGCCAAACACAGCTCCTCATTAGAACTCTTCAAGAAAAATCTTGATGATTGGATGGGTAATAGGAAATTCACCCTGGCGATCACTTCTGTAGTTCTGCTTGACAGGGGCACAGGAAAATAATTTTCTTGGGTGGCGAAAGCCAGGGTACCTTTTTGGCTAGGCTTGTATAGGCCCTAGGGCCAATAGCCTAGTACCTACCTATGAACAAAAAACTATTAATAAATATGGCACTAAGATATTAATATGGATTTATGTTTTGTACATCCAATTAGTCAAAAGATATTTGAATTTAGAGCTGCTGTAACATGTAACACAGAAAATGTGATTTATTTTGCTAACTGTGTGTGCTGCCAATGTTTCTATATTAGTAAGACAAATAAAAAACTAAAGGAGACAATAAGTGCACATTGTTCTGATATCCATAGGAATGTTCTTACAAATGCTTTGGCTAAGCGCTTCATGTAGCAATTGTTGGTGTTAAGCACAGATTTCAGTTCAGAATCTTGCAAGTAGTGCTTAAGAATAAAAATGGGGGTGACTTAATAAACAAGACAGAACTGACTGAATATAAATGGATTAATTTTTTTACAGTTGATCATATGCCAGGTCTGAATGTAAATAACAGTATAAAGCCAATTTTAAAAGATAGGCATGACTGAATATAAGCCTCAATAAGGCTTAGTTTTAAAGGAAAAGTTTTTATAAGATGTAGGGCACTTTAAAAGATGTAATTGCTGCTAATACTGAGTTTGTATTTTAATTGGCTGTGCTGTTGTATATATGCCTGTGCTAGGTTAGGACAGTTTTATTTGGGGTTTTAAAAACCACTGA
>NW_025054216.1:0-9329 GCF_019279795.1 Protopterus annectens
CAAATGCTTCAGGCCCAACTCATCAGTCGATGCTTGACCCTATCCCTCAAAATGTTCCTCCTCCGACTCCTTTGAGCTCGGAGCCGGGATGTGTCGGAACCGAGACTGGTAGCGTTGGAACCGATACAATTGTCTTCGGTTCCGTCGTCGGCTCCGATTTCTTCCTTTGAAGAATCTCGGCGCGGACTTCCCTCGTCGGCTCGAGGGTGAGTGGCATCGGACCCTTGTCCGACCCGCTCTCCCTCTCGGTGCCGCTGGTGAGTTCGGCTCCGACATCGTCCTCAGAGCCATCACTGTCGGTGCGAGGGTTCTCAGCTTTGGGCGGGACCTCTGGCTCTGCCTGACAGGGGTGCGTTCGAGGTCATGCGGAGTGTGTTGGAACCTGGTTCAACTCCACAGTCGGCTCCATCCGCCCCTCCCTCTTCGGTGCCTCAGGTTATGTCTACTCACTCCCTCATCCCGGACCGCAGAGAGCCAGCTCCTCAAGAATCCCCTGTGGGGATCTCATCCTCTTCCGAGGCCTCTCCTGAATTGGCAGGGGAGCCCCCTAGGAAGAGAAAGTGTAAGAGGAAGCACATAGACTCACCTGAGTCTGTCACCTCTGACACAGATTTAGAGCAGAGCAGGGCAGAGGAGGCATTCCTTACCGCTTTCGACTGACTGTACGCCGAGGAAAGGTGAAATTCATGGTCCGAGTAATTCGGAAAATTTGTTTAACTTAACAGGAACTAAAGACGACAAGGAAGAGGATGTGAATCTTATATCGGGCGCCAAACCCAAACGAGCATTACCAACAAGGACTTACGCTACAACTGAAAAACTAAAAACATATACTGGTCATAAAAAAGGTACTGTTCTTCACTCTTCCCTGGAAACAATAATATATTTAATAGTGACAGAATAATGCATCGTCTTTTGAATTCAAAGTTGGCAGAAGCGCTAAATGTAGTGATGAACAAGACAAACCAGCAACACTCAAACAAACTATTTATTCATTTGGCGATAAATTAAATAAGATAAAAATGTTGCAATTGGAAAACATGTATTTGCGTAAATGTATTGATTGCAATGTAATTCCTATGGGCTTACGATTTTTTAAAGAGCCAATGGGCATTGAGAATGAATGTGAAATTTAAAATTTTGCAGTAGCATGTTTTGACGATTTGGAAGCGTTTTATGAGTTTATTATAACAAATAATGACACAAAATTAAGTAGCCTTTTGTGTGAGGCAGAAGAAATGAGTAACAGTATTACTAGGGATTTGTTATTCCCACAATGGGAAGTACTTTACCAAAAACAGTATGATTATGCAGAAACAAATAGTAAAAAAAAAAAAATGTTTGAACGAAAAGAATAGGGAAATTACAAAGAGACATTTGCAGTATAAACAGGGGAGGGCTTATAGATGGAGAAGTGGAAATACAAGAGGCAAAAAATAATATATACAGGTAAAGAGAGACGTAATTCACATAGGCCTCCATATCCCTGAACAAGATTTTTATGGGAGGATGGGGAAGTGGAAATTGGCCGACTCTGGAAGAAACAGGGGAGGGTGAACCAAAGGTGGAGCAACTACAGACAATGAAAGAAATATGGAATAATAGAGCCCTTTGGTGTAGGGGAGATGTTAGTTTATGTAGTGCCAGTTGGGCAGATAACTGACCCTACATTTCCCAATGCTATTAGAAGCAGGGGGATGTTAAAATATATAATTATACAGGCATATAATATCAACCTCCTGAATCCATCACAAATTTTGACCAAGGGAAATGAAATACATTCCTGATAGATCAATGGACCTTACTGATACCCTGGTTGAGACCAAATTGTTTCTTCGAAATTAAATCTTGGTATTTTCTTCCGAAATGACACACAGAATATAGGCAGTGCGAGTGATGGATTAAGAAGAAGAAGAGACTTTTTAATTCCCCACTTTGCCAAGACATTAATCTCCTTTGAGAATGTTATAAACAAGGAAATATATTCACTGTATAACAAAGAAGTATAACAATAAATATGAGAGCAGCAAACCAGCAGGCTATTCTAACTCTGAGAGAAACTCAAAGAGAATAATGTAAAGAGTATTGGCAGCAGACAAAGGGGGGTGGGGTAAGTACTACATGATAACATCAAATATATTAATAAATATATTTGAAATATTATACAATACAGATCAATATGAGGTATCCATCTGTTAAATGAAGTTAATATTTCATATAGGCGATTGACTCTCATATTTGGAAGAATTTCTATTAGAGAATAGAATAGATGAGGTTTTGTATAAATATTTAAAGGTGGACTTTCCTACATACAGAACAACTATTAAAGGGATTCCCCAAGATTCGCATAGGACCTATCTGACCCTCCCCTTTTTAGGGCCTATTATTTCTGGAAGTAATAGTAAAGTATTCCTTTGGGAAGTATATTGATTATAATTGAAGCACATATATGCCATCTATAGAAGCATTGCATAATTAAAAGATTCGGTGTAGAATTTTGGGATTATTCACACATGAATTATGGAATCCCTGAATAAGTTATTTGTTACCATTGATATTCAAGATTGAGTGGAGAATTTCTGTATACCCAAGAGGAAGGGTTAGGAAAAGACTATGCAGTGTATGTTTGCACGAAACACAGTGGATACTCTACTGAAGAAATTACCTTGCTTGCAGCCTTTATGGAACTAGTGTTGGATTTTTAACCACATCTATTATGAAGGTGAATACTTTAGACAGGTATCAGGAGTGGCTATGGGAGCATCTTGTGCTCCATATATGCCAACCAACAATGCTACTAAATTGGGAGGAGTGAATTTGTACTGCACTCTAATTGGATGAAATTCATAAACAACGTGATGTCCCGATTTTGGGCGACCCACATTTCACATCCTATGGAAGGGTAGCAGTAGACTAATTAACTGGACTTCCTACTTGATATATTAACTCAAACAACAGGATACCTAAGATTTACATATAAAATGGACAAAAGAGAGGGATTAACTACCTTGATACCTATATTTCTATGATGGTACATCCTTTCAAGTCACAAATATATAGGAAGGACACATATAGTAATAGTTACCTACACTATGAAAGTGCCCACTCTTATCACACCAAAAGAGGCATCATAAAAGGACAGTGTATAAGGGCATGCAAGAATGACAACAACAAAGGAGGGCATGATATCTGAATTAGATTTTTATTGGTGAGCATTTTATAGAAAAGGGTTACCCAAGGATATGGTAACAGATATTATAAACATATGTCTATGAATGGGGTCGGAAATATCCACCCTACTAGGATAGGACTGAAAACAAAACTGAACCAACAAGCTATACAAATGGTAAAAAGAGAAATTGTGACAAGAGACACTATAAAGCTTGTATTTGAAATAATGGATGTAGTAATGAGATCAAGGGCATAATTCATTCAAATTGAATATCCTAACAAGTGATATTAGTATAAAGAAAAATCTTAGCAATCTCCAAACTTGTTTATAAACTGGTAATAATATAAAGAGAATTTGAAATTAACTATAATTCTTTCAATAGTAATACCAAGAGTGTGAAGGTGGGCACTAAAAAAAAAATGTGGCAACTGTAATTACTGCAGTTGTTCTTGAAAAAGATTCAATTATACTTAATAACAATGTTAAACAAGAATTAGATTTACTAATGGAACTGTATGAGCTACATGTTATATACCTAGCCCTGTGCAACACATGTATGAATTATTATGTTGGGAAAACTGATCGACATCTGAAAACAGAATATATGATCATTTGTATTGTATAAAAAAGAAAGATCCCAATAATGCCTTGTCAAGGCACCTTATGAATAACAAAAAGCTGCACAGGGTTTGTTTTTGCCATTTTGGAACTGTGAGACCAAATCCACGGAGGAAATATTAAGGCACTAGTGAGTGAGAAAGAAGTCAGGATGGCAGATTAGACTTAATGCAGAAGCAATTCAGGACTAATGAAGTAATACCTACTAAGCCATTGTTAAAATAGTAGGTAACAAGTGCACATAAATATTAAGTCACAAGGGTATACAGTAATGCCAAAAATAAAAACAAAATAAAAATATTAAAATTTGTATATATCTTGACACTATGGAGGCACACATAGAATAAAAATTTCAGATGTGCTTAGTGCATGTAATGAAACATTTTATAAATATAATTATGTAATATTAAATCAACAATTATAAATAACATTGGGAGTGAATTTAATATTAATTGAAAAGGAAGACATTTATAGATTATTTATTTCTAATCATTAGTTAACATCAGAACTAATGTTTGTGTTAAGCAGAAGAAATGCTTATAGTATGTATGGAACTCCCTTAGAAATCAATCCTAATAAGAGGAGAGCATAATGCAATTACAAGTTAAAGCATTTAATTACTGTGAATTGTTTAACCCAAAATGTAAAGTGTATAAATAACATATTTTGAACTGTGTTTTAAATCTGTATTTTCTTAATTGAATAATTAATTGTATACTTAATGCTTTAGGCGGAACTTTTTGTATAAAAAGGAGGTGGGTGTTTTGTACTGTTATTCTTGATGAAGTCCAGTTGTATCTGGATGAAAGCGCCAACCATCGTTGGTTCATTAATAGAATAAAAGAGAGCTTTGGTTGGATGTGCCTGGATTTTACAATTTTTCAGCTGGAGACGGTTGTTTGTTGCAAGTAGTTGTTGTAATCCAGGAATTTGTCAATACAGATTTAGAGGATTCCGAGGGTTCCCCCCATTCCCCTTCTGAAGATGTCTCCTTTGCAGACATTCTAGAGATCCTGAAACAGAGGGAAATTGGCCAGCCCTAACCCGTCGGAGGATGAATCTGTGTATTCTGGAGGTACGCTTGGCTCTCACCTTCCACCTCCTGCGTCCCCCTTGACCCCCATGCAGGTGGTAGCAAAAGGCTTGACGGCTCCTGACTCCAGTGTGGACCCCACCCCCAGGAGATCTTTCAAAGTTTATCACAGCACCAGCAGATAAGCAATTTCTGACCAAGGAGTTTCTGTGGATGTTATGGTGGTAGCTGCTGCCACTAAGAAGGAACTAGCTGATCCTTCGGTGCCCGTCCATCCTCCTAACAAGAATCTAGGTCTATGGACAGGTAATGGAAGCGGATGTTTTCTGCCAGTTTAATCTTTTGCCATGCTCGCTGAACTACCTATGCCATTTCACTCGCCTTCAAAGATTAAGGAAGCTGAAAGTGGAGATGTTGAAGGATCCTACAGCTGCGAAGTTTTCAGAAAAGATGAATTTCAGCTGGCTACCCTAAACTCGGTATAGCTAACTCCTCCATGCCTCCTTTCATATGCGGCTGATGGAGCGAAAGCAGAGCCGCGAGGGACAGGTGTTGCCTTTACGCCGGCATGCCTGGATGTGGCTATGCAATTTATGTGGACCCTTAAAAACGCTTCACTAATTCCCGTTTGATGTGATCATCTCTTGGTCCCGCGAAAGAAAAACCTTTGACGAGGTGCTGCAGACGATGGCAAACTCTTCTGTCAGCCGGAGTCCGCTTTTCTATTACTCCTTCAGGCCCACCTCAAAGGCCAGAAAAGTGGGAAAATGTGGTTCAACAACTTCAAGGACTTTGCCTGACGACAGAGTCGTCCCCCCAGAGCAGAGGGGGAACAATAATGGTAGGACGCCGCCTAGAGGCAGGTCCGCGAGAACCAGGCACACCGAGAAACTTTTTCCGATAAGCCCTTCCAGCATCCCTGAGGTGTTGCCCGAATTGTCCACCTTCGAGGCAGTCGGGGAAGATTGTCACTGTACCCAGAAGCCTACATCCCCAACTCAAGACAAGTGGCTACAGTCCATCATTCCGGCCATTCCATTCCGGCTCTTTTCACAGATTCCAAATCAATCAAAAATCCTTCCCAGATGTTCCACCTGGGCCAAAGGGATCAAGCAGCTGTATGGAAATTCTAAAGTTGCTTGCAAAAGAGCCATTCAGCCAGTGCCAGCAGGACCAGCAAGATCCGGAATCTACTCCAAATTTTTGGTTCCAAAGAAAATAGGACTGGAGACCATTTTGGATCTCAGTATCTTGAATAAGTCGGGGTCAAGAAAAAACAAGATTTCGATGGTCACGCTTACAATCCATCCTACCCTATTGGGAAAGGAAACTGATGTGCTCTATAGGAACTCCAGGATGCATCATCATATAAAAATGAACAGACGCTTCCAGAGATTCTCCGCCCGCTGGGAACCAGTCACTTTCAACTCAGAGCCCTGCCCTTGGTCTCACCACTGCCCCCTGGTGTTTACCAAATGCATGGCAGTGGTAGCTTCACCTGAGACATCAAGGATTCCAGGTGTTTCCATATTGGACGACTGGCTCCTCACAGCCCTACCAAGCATCTTCTTCTAATGGCCAGAGAGACTACACTTTCGTATTTACAAAAGTTAGCATCTCAATAAATTGCTTAAAAGTCTGTTTTGTCACTTGTCGTGCTATTTCATAGGCTAAATCTAGACACAGTCAACATGTTCATGGTGACCAACAGACCAAAGAGAATAGGCAGACATAATGAACTGGTCTCCCTTCTCTTCTACAGCAACAGAGTCAAAGCCAGATTAGTTCCCTTGGAAAGCATTTGGGATTGGTGGCGGCTGCCATCCCTCTACTTATTAGCCAGATTCCATGAGAATCCTCTTCAATGGATGTCCTTTCACAATGGCTGCATCTAGCAACTTCCAATGTCCCACACCATTATGATTACGCTAGCATGCAAGAATCATCTTCTTGGTGGATTTCTTCCTCAGCTCTTTTCTGGGAAGACCTTTGTTCCTTCCTCCAAGCTGCTACTCTGACAACGGACGCCTGATCGGGCAGGGGGGCATTATCAGGGCAGAACAGTCCAGGGCATATGGCAAACCAGACGAATGCCACTTGCATATAAATGTTCTAGAGATGAGAGCAGTGCTTTTTAGTATTGCAAGCCCTTCAAGACTCTTCCCTTGGAATCCATAGCAATCCAGACGGACACAGTGTCTGTAGTGTGGTATATCAACAAACAAGGAACCAGGTCCTCTATCCTATGTCGAAGCACTCAGGACTGTGGCAATGGGCATGCATTTCTTCTCAGCGTTTCTGATAGCAACCATCCTCGGAAGTCCAATCTGATCAAGGACAAGTTGAGTAGAGATATCCTCATGCCTCTCACGAAAGTGGTCTCTGAAAGATCTCTATTCTGAGTAGTAAATTTTCTCAAGTGGGTCAGTTTGCTGTGACCTTTTGCTACTCCCCCAAACAGCAAATGCAGAGATTATTTCACCCTATCTCACCAGGCTGTGCCCAGCAGAGACGCTTAGTCCAAGTTGGCCCCGGGACTCATCCCTTCCCACCAATCTCCTCAAGTGATACAGCCATCGCCAGAAGGCCTCTATTGATCCTCATTGTCTTTACTGGCCTCGAGCAGGTTTGGTTCTTTCTACATCAATTTTGTTGGAGTAATCCTTGGCATCTTGGACCTAGTTCCAGACCTTTTGATCCATCAATCGGTCAGTTACATCAAGCCCCTCCCTCTCTGAACTCCTCACTGCTTGGTTCCTCCACCTGTCCTTAGCTTGTGGCTTCCTCAAATATCTCTACTCTGTCTGAGATATTTTGATATTAGAAGCTTCCCATAAATCTTCCACTGAAGATTTGCCTTAGTAAGTGGTGGCTTCACCTATTGGGCCCAAGGAAAGGGACACATAAAATCCTTTCACTGCTTCCATCCAAATAGTCCTTGATTTTCTCTAGCTGAACTCTTCCACATGCAGGTTCATCTCTCTACTCTTAAAGTTCAATTAAGCAGCTATTTCTAACTTTCATGTGGGCATTTCAGATTCTGCCATCATGTCTCCTCTGCTAAGCTTTGCAAGTTTTTGAAAGGAGTTTTTCTTCTCAGACCTCCTATAAGAAATCCTCCTCCTTTGGGACCTTTAATTTAGTTCTCACATCTTTGATTCTTCCCCCTTTCGAACCTGCAGCTTCCTGTTCATTGAAATTGCTATCCTGGAAGACTCTTCTGTATTTACATTTCAGCTAAAGGGTCTCAGAACTTCATGCACTTAGTAGCTCTACCACCTTTATCTATTGTTTCATAAAGATAGGTGTCCTACGTAAATCCAATCCATCCTTACCTAAAGCAGCCTCTATGCCTAACCTAAATCAAAGCATTGACCTCCTGTGTGTTTTTCCTTTAACTATTCTAACAGGTTCGAAACAAAAAATTGCATTGGCTAGATGTTCATCATTGCTATATTATTTGACAGAACCAAACAGATCAGGAAAAACTGACCAGTTGTTTGTCTCTTATGCAGAAGGCAGAAAGGGACCTTCTTAGTTTCGAAGGTGTATCACTTCCAGATGGCTAACATCTCTTGATTTCCTTTGCTTATGAAATTAGGACACCAAAAGTTGTCATCAAACCTAAAGCCCACTCCACCAGAGCTTTGGCTACTTTATAGCTCCTCTGAAGACAGGCTGCCTATTGACACCATTCTGTGCAGCTGCCATTGGGCTACTCCTCACACTTTCATTTCTCATTATAAGTTGGATTTAGCTTCTAGACATAGAGCTAACTTTGGTTCCACTGTTCTCAAGAGTCTGTTCCATAGCCACCTCGGGACAAGGTGCTAGGACGCTGTCCCATCCAGTAAGAATGAAGAGCAGATGGGACAACTTAATGCTACAGAAGTTGCCTTACCATAACGCTCCATGTTAGTTGTCTTCTTTCTTTCATGCCCCACCCTCCTTCCCCAGTAGCCTGAGCCAGACCTAGAGGAGTTTGATTGTGACCCTCTTTTCTCACCACACCTCTATTATTGTATATAGGTATATGCTGTACTGTGCATATATATTCCTGCATCAGGTTTTCAGTCACCTCTTCCCTCTTCCTTTATAGAGGTGTTTTTTCCCTTTTCCAGTGGTTCTGAGTTATTTTGGCTGGGCATAGCTTACAAATGATCTGAGGTACACTGCCAGGCATTGTGGGATATAAGGGAGCTCTGAGCCGTGGAACCAACCTCGAGCTTTTAGAGGGTTTGTGTCGGAGCCAAGGTCGGCCCTCAACCCATCCAGCAAGAAAGAAGGCGAGAAGACAATTCAACATGGAACGTTATAAGAACATAACTTCTATTTATGTTGTGATGCCACATACCCCTTTGCATCCCTCAGTCTCTAGACACTCAGCATGGACACATCTCTGTTCACATAATTCTGGCTGGCTGTGGATAAAGAGAGGAGAACAAGACAAGAGACATGCATACCAGTCTTGGCTATATGCAGTTCTTTCTATCTACTATAAATTCT
>NW_025054217.1:0-8919 GCF_019279795.1 Protopterus annectens
GGGGGGATATTTATGACTAATGATGATTATAACTCTAGAATGGAAGATATGTTATAACAGGATAGCTATGAAATGATGTCTTTAAATGAACCTAATGTAGCCTATAGAAGAATAAGAGGTTATTTTAATGATCTTTTTATTTGTGGTCAAATAGACCTTGATACATATAAAGTACAGTTGTGTACCTACCATAAATGTAGATGTTTGAGTGTACTCACTGTTGCAGTCATTACGATTGGGTTATCCTGCTGGCAGGCTACCTGCAGTCGTCCTGAATTCCAAAGTCTAGGTCTGGCGTCGGTTGCTGTCAGTCGCCTCCTCCTCCCTCTCTGATGTCAGTGCTCCAGGAGTATAAAAGATGCAGCCGACGCCATTTTCTTCAGTTTTTCTTGCCCGAGATGTCTGGTGCCCGTAAAATGGTAGGCTAAATTATGCTAATTAGCATGCATGCACAAAAAACAACTTTTCCTTCATCTGCAAGCAAATACACCACATAGGTTGTATAGAATAGAGAAGTACAGATAAGTCCCAGCAAAGGAAAAAGGGGGATGGTGGGAGGGTAACCTGGACTGCAACAGTGAATACATTCGAACATCTACATTTATGGTAGGTACAATAACTGTACTATGCTTCATCGTGGTTTCACTGTTGCAGTCATTACAATTGGGCTTGAATCCCAAAGCTAAGGTTGGGAGGCTAGGTGCTAGCCATAGGATTAGGAGTAGGCTATCAGGCCCTGCAGAACTGCAGTGGCAAATCCTGCCCTGGATTTAGAGGTGGAGGTAAATGACAGTGCTTTGTAAAAGTATGCACTGAACTTCCAAGTTGCAGCCTCTAATTTATGTCTTTGGTTGGTACTCCTCTGGGGAAGGCTGCTGAAGTAGCTGCTGCTCTGGTTGAATGTGCAGCCCTGTGCCCTTAGGCACTGGATTTGCCATGCTGTGGAATAGCAGAAACGAAATGCACGGACCTATCCACTTTGAAATAGTCTGCTTTGAGATAATCTTTTCCTTGTGATCCTGCAGCATATGCTCACTAGAGCTTGTTCAGTCTTTCTGGAAAGCTTTGGTTCTGTCCAAGTAGAAGCCAGTGGTTGCCTGTGAATGTCCAAAGAATGCCCAAGAATTCTCTCACCCTTTTATTCTGTGGGTTTGGATAAAAAGGTGAGGCAAATGAATTGTTTGGTTAAGGGCCACACTGGACACTACCTTAAGCATAAAATGTAGGGTTTGTCCACAGAGAAACCCTGTCAGGATGAAGAAAATGATGAAAGGTCTCCACAGCCATGAGTGCCTGTAACTCTGAGACTCATCTTAGCAGAGGTTATTCCTAGGAGCAGAAGCTCTTTTCCAGGATAAGAATTTTCTAATATCAGCTGCAGAGCAGAGCTGGTTCAACTGGAGGCAATGTTGAGTTTTTCCAAGACATAGTTGAGGTCCCATGCAGGTATTGGTGCTCTCCTTGGAGGTCTTATGTTTTAGCCCTCTGGAGGTACTGTCTTAGTAATGGATGAGAAAAATAGGTGGTTCTGTATTGTAATGAGCTTGAAATGGCAGAGGCATGAATTTTAATTGATGAAAAAGAAAAGCACTTTGTATCAAGGCTAATTCTCAGTTAAGTATTGCAAAATCTGAGGAATATTTGGAACAATCGTGTCAAAGCCTTGTGCCTGGTCTCCAAGGCACAGAATCTCTTCCATTTTTCTGCATAATATTTTCTGGGTGCTAGGGCCTCCTGGCTATTTCTAGGAGAGAGGTGTGCCTTGAGGCACGGCTACGATTTATCCGCCACGGCGCTTGCCATAGGTTACAAGGTCCTGGAGTTGGCTATGCAGTATTTGACTGTCTTGTTGGGTCAATAAGTGAGGAACTTGAGGTAATGTCCAAGCTGGGCATTGAGACAAGCTCTTTAGGATTGGGTACCAGTGTTGGCAGGGGCCAAGGTCTGGGGCAATCAGTATCATTTATTTGTTTTTCTTGACTGACTTTTGGAAAGGGAGTCGCACCTTGGGAGGAGAGGCAGAGGAAGAAAGGCATGTAGATCTTTTCCAACTAAAAGATAGAACATCCACTTTCCATGCTTGCTTGTGATAGAGATCCTTGTGCAGAATTTCTGAAGCTGGTAGTTGTGAGGGGAGGCAAATAGGTCTATGTCCGGGCATCCCCAGTTCCTTGTTATCATGTGGTGAAGACTTGTGGATCCAATTTCCACCTCGTGGGTATCCATTAGGTCTCTCGCTTTAGATTCATCTGCCAGAGTATTTGTCCTTCCTGGCAGGAATTGTGTGTGCAGATGTACTTGATAAGTCAATGCTGTAGTCCCACAAGTTTCATGACTAGTCTGCAGAGGGGTAGGAATGTGTGTCTCTGCTTTACATTTATGTTACCTCACATAACTGTAGTATTGTCCAAGTCCTTATCAGTGATAGATGTCCTGGATGAAGTGATAGATCCTTAGAAGGCTGTGGGGCGTTCTGAACAGCTAGCATCTCTTTTTGATTGATATGTAGATGCATTTGACTTGTGGACCATGTGCCCTGAATACATCTTCCTGCTGTATGGGCCCCCCAGGCATAATCTGATGCGTTTGTTGTCAATATCTGCCTGGCTGTGGGCAAGGTGAATGGCTGTCCCATGTTGTGGTGACAGGCTTTTGCCCACCATCGAAACTCCTGTTGCAGGCAGAGAATGAGGGTAATTATTGTTTCCAGGCTGTGTCAATGTTGAGTCCAAACACTTTTTAGATACCATTGATATTTCCTCATATGCAGTCTTGCATATGGAATTAGCAGAATGCAGGATGCCATGAAGCCCAAAGCCTGAAGAATTTTTCTTGCAGATAACTGGGTCTTTGTTGCCAACATTTTGAAGTAAGTAGTCACGTTGTCTGTGTTTGTCACAACATGAGATAAGCCATCTGGGCAGTTGTATTTAAGCTTGCACCCAGGAATATTATCTCTTGAGAGGGTATGAGTTTTGATTTCTTTTCGTTTACTGTGTACCCTAGACCTGTTAGTAATCTGTTTACAAATGCCAGATGCTGTAGTAGAATGTCCTTGTTCTCTGCTTGAATAAGGCAGTCATCCAAGTAAGGATATATATGTATTCCTCTTTGTCGGGGCAAATGCAAATCACTGATTGCCAGAACATTTTGTGAAGACCCTGGGCTGACAGATATAGATAAGTTTCAAAGGGCAGTGCAGAGAATTGGTAATGCATTGAGCCAGCTATAAATCTGAGGTATCTACTGCATGATTGCCTGATTGGGACATGCAGGTATGTCTCTTTCAGGTCTAAAGTCACAAGCCAAGCCTTCTTGCCCAGCATGGAGAGCAAGGAAGCTTCTTTCTGGGGATTAGCATTTTGAATTTTGGAATATCCAGGAATGTGTTTAGGATAGACATGTCCAGTATTGGTCTCCAGGCTTTGTCCTTTCTGAGCACCAAGAATTGCCTTTGAGTAGAATCCTTCTGGTCCCTTGCCTCCTTGCTGGTCGGTACTTCAATTTGAATAGCTCTCATGTCCATGAGGGATGAAACTTGTTTTTGTGCCTCTGCCCATTGATTGTGTGTCAGGTCTGGCATACCGTTTGGCCTTGGCAAGGTGTGAAAGTGGATCCTGTAGCCTTGTGATACTATATTTAGGACCCATTTGTCCTGGGTGATCATGTGCCAATTTTGTGAAAAAAGTGCTAGTTTTCCCCCCAAAGGGGCTAAAAGATAAGTGCTTGGTGCTGCTACAGCGGGGAAAGTCTGTTGAGACTGTTTCCTGTATGGCTGCGTGATTTTTCCTCTCCTCGCCGCTTTGGAGGTAGAAGCACCCCATTGTTTCAGGCCTGTATATGAGCCCTGCAAGGCTGTGATCTGCCTCTGGGACATCTGTATCTGCCTCTTTGTGGCCTGTCTAGAAAGCACTGGAAAGGATCAATTCTTTGTAGAGCCAGTTCCTGTGCCCTGCTAAATCTGGGAGGCTGTACCTGCAAGAAATCCTTGACTGTTTGCATTAGATTTAGCTTTGTCCTCCATTTTCTTCAATACCTCTTCTGCTTTAACACTGTAAAGTATCATGCTGTAATGGAGCATCTAATAGTTGGTTTGCTTTAAACATGATCAGGCAGATTCTATTCTTTTTAACCAAGTATGCCTCCTAATGACAGAACCTGTAATAAACGGCCCTGCAGGAGGGCCTCCTAGAGAATCAAAACCACATTGCAAAGTATGCTTTCCAACTTGTTCAGCTGCATGCAATAAATCCTGCATTTCTTTGTTGTCTGCACATTTCTTGGAATTTGTTAACATTTTTCTGTTTAAGCAGTGACACCGAACACATTGCTGGGATATTTAAGCATATGAAATTGGCAGGTTAAAGCTCTTAAAATAAGTGTAGCAGAAGTATAAATCTTTTTACCACATCTGTCCAGGGGCCTAGAATCCCTATCAGAGGGGAGCAGGGGCTTTTTGCAGTGGAAGCCTTGACCCCTTTGGGACCCTGGAGAGATGGTTTCTGGAGTCAGCAGGCAGGGTTTTTATAAAAGAAATTCTACGTGAATCAGGAACCCTATAGTATCTGTCTGGCTTAACGAGGCGCTGGTGGTAAAGAGTCTGGAGATAGACTGGTCTCTACAATGTCTAAAAACAGGTGGGATAAGCAAGGGGCCTGTGCTGAAGGGCAATGTGCTGAAGTCTCTGAGCCTTTTTCTTGGATTCTGAATAATCTTGGCTCTCCCAGTGGAAATGCTCACTCATAATATGTCAGTGTCTCCCAAAAAGAATAATCCTCAGGAGGAGGAGGCTGAAGGATAGATTCTTCAGCATCAGAATCCTCATAGGGAGGAATAGAATATTCCTGTTCAGAGGAGGAATCAGAGGAAATGGAAACCTGGTCTGAAGATTCATATTCTAACTCTTGCCTAGGCCTCTTATCAGGAGCGGGATGGGAACCCCTGATCAAAATAATTAGGTCTTCGGACCATTTAAGCATCTGTTTTTTAGGCATGGAGGCCTTCGTCCCAGGAGGAATGTGCTGTACTTCTTTCTTTGTCTTTAGAGCTGCTTTAGTCTTTGAAGCTGAAGTAGGTTTCAGATATAACTGTGTAGGCCTGAAAACACCCTCAGAAGCCGATGCCTGCTCAGTGGCTCCAGACCCATCTGAGGGAATAGTTTCTGAGTGTCCAATACCTATGAGTTTCCCAGTGGCTTCCAGGCCTAAAACTGGCTCCCACATGGGAGTCGGAAGCGGCCTGTGGCTCTACAGAGGTAGCGGGCGTCAGGGGCTGCGAAGGCGTACTCACTGAGAATCGGGCAAACCGCTGCATGGCGACAGGCCTAGCAAAGAAGCCGCTACATCGGTTTTGGATCTTGGATGCCTGTCCTTTTTCTTTTTCCTTTGCACTTTTATAAAACTCCGGTGGTCAGCTGTTCTTGATGGCATTATATAACTAAAATCTTCCACGCAAAGTAATGGAATGCAAAATCGTGACCGCGACACTTAATAGTGGGTTGGTTAAATCCTAGCACAAAACAGAGCAACTAGCAACGTTATGGTCAGGGTCTAGGCAAGGAATACAGTAAGAATGAAAATCTTATCAAAGTATTTTGCTTCCCACAAGAAATACAATAATTAACTTTTCTGACTTCGGTTCTGGAACAAAAAGTTTCTCTCACGGGGGTACTTAGCTTTAATGAAGACTTCAGATCTGAAATTTGAATTTGAAAATCTCAGGAGTCTCGACCAGCCGGCACTTGCTTAACTGCTTTTGCTTCTCAAGGCACCAAGCTGCAGCAAGAAAGACTTGAAGAAAAATGGCATCAGCTGCATCTTTTATACTCCTGGCTAAAGCACTGACATCAGGAAGAGGCAGCAGCAACCGGCACTTGGGACTCTAGACTTTGGAATTCAGGCCGACTGTGGGTAGCCTGCCAGCAGGATAACCCAATTGTAATGACTGCAACAGTGAAACACGATGAACATCTACTTGACGATAACAACTCCTATTACACCTGTTATTTTTGGCACCCCAAAAGCCCATAAGAACCTCAGTAACCCTCCCTTACTTCCCATAATAGATGGGAGAAATTCAACCACATATACATGTGCCAAAATTGTTGATGGCATTTTAAAAATATATGTAGCAATGGAACATCAGATTTGTAAAGATTCCTGGTCTTTTTTGAGGGATATGAAAAACCAAGAATTTAGAGAAGAGTTTAATTTTCTGACTGTGGATGTAAAATAGCTGTACACAGTCATTCCTCACAACCAGGGAATTAAATGGGTAGTAGATGTCTTGGTAGATAGAACAGCACCTGCATATTACCTACAGAAATGGGGAGTGGAAATGGGGTCCCCATGTGGCAGTAGCTTCACCAACTTAGTTATGGCCTTTTAGGAACATCATTTTGTGTTTCTAACAAGTAGTATTAAGGACATAATTTTGTACTATACACACTCTATGTCACCCAATGGGTTGCTAAATGGCTTATTGATAGAACCCACACTGTAAAAGTAGCCGACTCCAAATCCAGCTCCAGACAAGTGACAAGTGGAGTACCTCAGGGTTCAGTCCTGGGGCCCACTTCTTGTTTGGCATCTACTTCTGAGAGTACAGGTCCAACACTAAGGGACTCTGGCATAACTCAAAGTTTACAGATGACTGCAAACTGGGAGCCATTATTGAATCCCCAAATTTATGTGGATACTCCTAGAAAAGGGCCTTACAAGGAAACAGATGATGCTTGGTGCCAGAGCCACATGAGCCCAAGCTTCTTCCAATGCCAAGAAATGCCATTGTTTGACCCCATCCCCCTTTTTACAGGAAAAAAACATGTATCCATGAATTACCATATAGGTGGCAGTACACTAAACACAGAAAGTGTGGTAAGAGACGCCGGAACACAGGTGGACAGTGGTCTCACCTTCGATAGCACCACATCATAAGACGCCACAACAGTCAGGGGAAATCAGCTACCTATGTGGCACACCCACCTCATCCGACTAAGGGCTTTTCATCCAGAAAAAAGGAGGTCATTGTCCCACTGTTACTCATCCCTCATTAGGACCCATTATAGAAATACTAACGCCCCATTTGGGTATGTACCTCTCAAGACATCTGCAACAACTGGAAAGGCCTCTAGAAATACCTCACTAAAAGAATCACAGGCCCACAAAGCAGATGCCTACAGCTGTTGACTGCCTTAAAAACTCCAGCTATACTCTTGTCGATATCGCCTACTCAGAGCGCTTTTATCTCTGCTTAACATACAAAGGCCATGTCAAACCCAGAGCTGTTGGACATACTACACTTAAAGAAATCCCAATCCCCTCAGAGCTACATGCTCCAGGGATCTAAACCTTAATCATCACAATAAACAAAACATACTGGAGGGATGGGTTCCTGACCCACAGACTCCCCAGACTCTGGAATAGATTGCCCATACATGTCAAGCAGAGTGCCTCTTTGGACTGCCTCTTTCAAGAGGAACCTTGGCCCAGTTGGATGGGAGAAAAGAAAGTCACCCTCAGGGATCACGCCAGGTCACCCCTGCTAGACAGGGGTCCAGGAAAGTAAATAATGTGGAAGAAATAAGCTGAGCAGGAATTGTTATGGCTAGGCTTGTATAGGCCCTAGGGCTGATAGCCTAGTACCAACCTATGAACCTATGAACCTATGAACATCTTTATGATAATAAATGGTGATGAAAATACGGCCAAAGAAATAGTAGAGGGGATGAATGCTAACACATCCTTCCCTAAATCTATGCCAATTTGAAAGGGAGACGCATTGCTTACTTGGCTGTGGAATTATCCAAGGATAAACTGGCTTGTGATGTGTTATTTATCTAAGATTTACAAAAAGAAAACTAATTCAAATTCATTCCTACATTTCACTAGCTGTTACAAAATTGGAAAAAAATCTATAGTTCAAGGCCAGTTGGTTAGGGCAGGACATATGATTGCAGTGGATGCAGAATTTCTACTTGAATGTAATAATCTGAAACAAATGCTTGAAAGGAGAGGTTATCCAGGGGTCTATATTACGTTGTTGAATGCACAAGAGTTCGAACAAGGCAATATTGAACCAGGAAGTTTGAAATTCAAGAAGTATGACAACACAGAACAGCAATTTTTTTCCCAGGGGAAAAAAATCACTGTTCTGGCACAAAAGCAGACAAAAAACCCCACTTATACTCTTTTGTAAACGATATTAATGATAGCTGCCTCAAACCTCTAAAGCGGGTTGTGCTCCCCACACCCCTCTAATATACCGTCTCTGGATTGTACCATAATTTAAATAGCCACAAAGAGTTTCACCCCATTTTTTTTCCCTGTGGAAAAACTGTGCTCGCGAAGCTTGACTATTTTCACATTAAACACGATATAGCCCTATATTACAACGTTCAGCCTCTTGTGCATTCAACGGTGTAATATAGACCCATTATCCAGAAATGTTTCTGTAGGACCTAATGAGAGTGGGCCAAGTAAAAAGAAGAGATGGTTATTTTTCCCCCATTTTGAGAGTACCCATCTCCCTAGATCATGCTTCAAGTTCAACTATCCCTGAGGAAAACACAGTTGAAATAAATATGGAAGTGGATAATAATAGCAGTAGAGCTAATAATAGATATATTGTCAGCTTAATTACTACTCATACACCACATGGAGATTCCATTAGAAGTACACTGTTAAAATATCAGTGTATACTGATGGAAGATATGGATTTTAGAACTAAATTGGGTGCCCTCCCAAGAGTAGTGTATAGAAAAGGAGCGAATTTGAAAAATATTTTAGAAAAAGAGCATGAATTATATAGTAGAAACCCCAGTATGGTGAAATGTGAAGTTTGTGCTTATTGCAAATACGTAGATATAGGGAGGGAGTACACTGTTGGAGGTAGATATTTTTCAACTACAGCTAAATTTGA
>NW_025054218.1:0-8573 GCF_019279795.1 Protopterus annectens
CCCACAGGGCTCAGTCCTGGGCCCGCTCTTGTTCTGCATTTATTTTTCTGAAGTGCAGGCAAACATAGGGGGATTGTGGCTGACAAAATTTGCAGATGACTGCAAACTGGGCACCATAATTGATACTCCATCAGACACAGACATCCTCCAGAGAGGTCTCATAGAAATGGATAACTGGTGCCAGAGCCATGGCCTTAAGCTAAATGCCAAAAAATCTATAGTCATACCCTTTGCGAAAACAAGGTAACCCCCAATTACCACATATGTGGTAATCCATTAAACACAGAAGAAGTTATCAGGGACCCGGGGACCCAAGTTGACAGTAACCTCTCTTGACACTCACATTGCCAAAGTGGTTAGGAAGACCTTCTACATTGCCCACCTGATCATGAAGGGATTCACATCCAGATCAGGAGAGGTCATTGTACCCCTGTACTCTTCACTTATCAGACCAATGATTGAGTACAACGCCCCATTCGGAATGTACCTTACCTGACACCTGCAGCAGTCGGAAAGACCCCAAAAGTTCCTCACCAAAAGGATAAAGGGGCTCAAACATATGTCATACGCTACCCGACTGAAGAAACTCCAGCTCTATTCAGTCGCATACTGTCTGCTCAGAGATGATCTGTGCCTGACATACAAGGCCATGTCCAACCCGGAATTAATGGACATGCTCCATCTCAAAAAATCCAAATCCACCAGAGCCACGAGAGCAAGAGACTTAAACCTCAACACGGATATAAATAGGACATGCTGGAGGGACAGATTCATCACCCAGAGACTCCCTACACTATGGAACAGAATCCCAGTCCATGTGAGGCAGAGCCCCTCACTGACTCTGTTCAAGAGAAATCTTGACGAGTGGATGGGAGATCGTAGGTTTACCCCGGGAATCATCTCTGTGTCAATGCTGGACAGAGGCACAGCAAACTAATGGGTATAGTATTCTCATCCTAAGGGGTAGTGAAAGCCACGCACACTCTGGCTAGGCTTATAAATGCCCTAGGGAAGATAGCCTAGTATGAACCTATGAACCTATGAACCTAAAGCTACTATTAAACAGACAGCATCATGGTATGCAAATTACCTAATTTGCTGGTGAAAGCTATGCAAATGAAGTAAATTTGCGATCCAGGAAACACTAACCTGTCCGTGGAAGATTAGTGTTAGCTGCAGAAATGTACAGTTCTGTAAATAGCTAAACGGAGCTATGACAGCTCCAAGTAAAGGATGCATACAGTTGAGGAAGCATGCCAATGGCCAAATATAAGGCCATTGGCATTTATAAATGTTTAAAAATATAAAAATCTAACTTTTATTTTCCCCAATCTCCGATGTTTAAGCATAGTGCAGCACCTCGCAAACGTGCGATGCTTATAAAAACAAGAAAATAATTAAAAAAAAGCCAAAAATAGGCATTTTCACTAAAAAGCTTAATCTGCCATGCAGGTGAATGGCAGGCTGAAGACAACATGGCCACTGAGTAGTGGTTGCTAAGGGGGGGGGGGGTGTAACCATGCATTAGTAGGCAATTCTACACAAATGAGGATAAGGATAGTGAATCCCAATTTTCCCCAGCATGTGAGCCATGTCCCAAGAGTGTAAGAGTAGGAGTAGGTAAGTAGTAGAGTAGAATATAGGTGACATCATGAGGGTGTGTGTCAGACAGGCTGTAAGCTAATTGGAGTACAATGGCTTATGTTTGCTTTGAGTTGCTCAGGATTGCAAGAGGTGTGCCTACAGTTGTCCTATTTGAAAACCTCAAACCAAAGGTGCACAATGTTAAAAGATAGGAACTCCTTGCAAACATGCACACAGTGTGTGCTCACGTTTGCGCTTGTTTGCATGGCGCTCCCCCCCGGGCAGAAACAGAAAGGCAAAAGGAAGGAAATGAAGTAGTAGGAAGTTAACCAAGGAGAACTAGCAGAGCTGCCAGGTGAAATATATCAGAATCAGCCAATTACACAGGCAGCAGACTAGCCCAGCCCTTTAAACTCTGCAAACGCCATTCTCTCGTGTTTTTTTCCCCAACAACTCTGCAATACTACAGTATACAAAGAGGGAAACCTTAAAAAGCTTAAGTCAGACAAAATGCTAGGGGCTGCTCTTGCCATCATAAACCAACATGTGCAAGGTGCTGAGGGTGGTGATGTTGTGAATGCTGCTTAGCAGCCCACAGTGAGGAGCCGATGAAGAGTGTGCAGACCCATGGTAACCTACCAGGGGCTACATGAGCTGGAGATAATGGAGCGCTATAGGGTGGATAGAGACCTCCTACAGCAAATTGTTGAGCTGTGCCAGCCACGCCTCACACACAGAACCAACAGGGGGAACCCATCCCAATGGATACCAAGGTATGTGTTGGCCTAAGAATACTAGCTACAGGTAACTTCCAAAGACCAACTAGTGATATGATGGGGATTTCACAGGCATCAGCATCCAGGGTACTCCAGCAGTTCCTGGATGCCATGTCAGTGACCACGTATATTTCCCCAATTCCCGTGAGGCATTGGCCAGCAATTTGTGTCTTTTCCACCAATTAGCAGAATACCCTGAGGTAGTGGGTGCAATAGACTGCACGCACATACGCATCAAAGCACCACCCGGTGAGCGGGGTAGGGTCTACATCAACTGCAAGGGTTTCCCCTCTATCAACTGCCAGGTCGTGTGCGATGCCCAGGGCATAATAATGAATGTGTGTGCTGGCTGCCCTGGAAGCTATCACGATTCCCACATCTGGCATCTGACGCAGATGTACCAGAGATTTGCCAATGGGGACATCCCTGATGGTCACCTAGTGGGGGATGCTGGATACACACTGGAGCCGTGGCTGATGACACCCATCAGAAATGTACACACACCTGAACAAGAACTCCACAATGAGGCACACTCGCAGACAAGAAACATAAGTGAGCGTGCGTTTGGGATGCTCAAGTCATGGTTCTGGTGCCTGGACTCATCTGATGGAGCCTTGCAGTACTCACCAACTACAATGTACCCAAATTGTTATGGTATGTGCCATGCTACACAATATGATCCTGCAGAAATAGCTGCAGCAGGAACAGCATGGGGCAGGGCCAAACAGCCCCCCACCATTGCCAAGGCGTGCACAGGTACAGTAGGCAGAAGGAGGCGTGCCCAGTATGCCCTGGCTTTGGCATAGAGGCAACACATAGCAAATACACTGACTCAGTAGGAACCCTGGAAATGACACCTCTCTCTGACTCGCACATACAGTAAAAGGGATGCCCAACTTGACACTACCCGTTTTCAAACCTGTATTGGAAGTGTACTATGTGCATCCGACACAGGCAGCCCTGCAGCACCACCTGAGGCATGAATGGCCTATTTTAAGCAATATAAAGCACTGCTAAGCACATTTTACCAGTACTGAGCATATTTAAATACAATTGGGCATAGCTGCGCACCGCACTAACCAGTGCGACGTTGGGCAAAGTCGGGTAAACATGCTCACACCTGCTTTACTGTTCCTTAACCAGTCAGGTCTGCCCAGCAAGAAAATAAAAATAGTTGACAGGGCTCAAACTCAGGATACTGTGCACTATAGTCACAGTACTGAACCACTAAGCCATGACAGCATTTCACTGGCACAGACACAACTTAAGTCACTCACACATACCAGTTGGGGGGGGGGTCACATACCTAACAGTCACAGCCAGCAGGACAACTGTAGACAAACGCAAACACAAACAAATGCTCTATCATGCCCTCTGAAGAGGCATATGAGTAACCACCCCCCAGGCCTATGCAGACAGATAATGGCAGGCCAGGCAGTGTGATGTGGGCTGGGTAAACTATGAAGTCACAAACTAATATGAGTGTAATTGGAAGCTAAGGTCTGTAGTACTGTGGTATGCCTCAAGCTAGTATGATAGGCAACAGTACAGACTGAAATGGAGTACCTGACATAGCAGTGCAGGCCTAGCAAATGTGTATAAGTGTCAGGTGTACCCCTCATCCTATGTACACCCACAGTAACAATCAGGTGTGCCCCCCCGGGTAGAAATGTACAAATAATAGCTGCCCCCCCCTGTATGTAGAAATGCTGATAAGTCTATGCAAATTGGCTCATGGAAGCCCTGCAGGCACAGCATGCTTCCTGTTGATGTACAACACAAAGGTGAGCCCTGAAGTAAAAACCAACTTGAATTTTCACACACATATATAGTATATATATGCCCATAGTGGGCATGCTCACACATTAAACAAAGCAAATGTCAGTCAACAACATACTGAAAAGGTCATACTGGGCATGCTCACACACAAACAAACAAAGTAAATGTCAGTCAATAACATACTGAAAAGGTCATACTGAGCATGCTCACACACTTAGGCCATGTCTGAGTACAGCGGTGGGCCACACATATCTGGCAGTTGCAATTCTTACTCCAGACACGTCACTATTAACCAATCCTGCCTTGCGCACACAGTGATATGAAAACAGACCCATATAATATATTGAACCCCGTCATAATCAAACTATGTAATACAAGTACTTAAGTTGTTCAAAGAAAGTGAAAATCCAAAGAAGATCACTAAATCTCCGATCAGTATCATCAAGAAACAATGAGCACTCATAACATTATCCAAGCCATGTTCTGGCAAAAACATTGCCAGAGAGTCCATAGAGAACCATGAAACCTTCTTTAGCTATGTCATAAATATAAATGTAAACTCATATATGTTCTGAGTCGGTGCAAAGTGTAAATGAATGCATGTACATGACTGACATTGCCAACATCTTGTCAGACAGGTTCATACATATTTACCCCCCTCTCACTGACAAAAGGGCCCATTACCATACCTGGAGATTGTGAAAAAACAGAAATCACATATACAATGGTTAAAAAGCTCTATCCAAACATAAAAACATGGTGTCTATGGGATGACATGGTGTCCCTGGCTGTGTCATATGTGAACTCCAAAACAAACAGACCCTGCACCTGAACAGTCTGTTGAGACTCACCCTCTGTACAGGATATGAAACTATTGAATGGTTTACAGCAATGTGTGGCACACTCCACAAGTGTTGGTGCACAACAGACCATGGGAACTATTGTCTTATAAGCCTAATAAGCCTGATCTGCAAGGCCATGGAGTCCATCATTATGGAACTCATAAACAGAGCTATTGAGAGCCTACAAACACCCAACCCTACTCATTTTGGTTTGGTCAGGGGCAGATCAAGGTCCCTAAACCTGCTAGACAGTTTTCAAGGCAGTTACCCAGGACATACATCAATGAAATGAGCTCCACACGGCCTACATAGACCTTGAAAAGCCCTTTTCCAACATCACACATACACGTATCACAAAATCAACAACCTGTGCACAAACACATATGTCATCTGATGGAATGCCAACTGGGGCACAGATAGATCCCAGAAGGTAAGAATTGTGGTCTTCCTGTTGGACTGTCAGCTGGTAACAACAACTGCTGTCCCCCATGGCTCAGTCCTGGGACCACTCCTGTCTGGTGTATACTTTTTAGAAATACAATCAAACACACAAGGGCTATGGTTAGCAAAGTTTGTGGATGGCTGCAAAAAGGTTGTCATAATCGATGTTTGGGACAACAAAGACATCCTTAAAAAGGGTCTCAGTCAGACAGATGTGGTGTCAAAATTATGGCCTAGAGCTACAATCATACAAATACCACATAGGTGCCAACACCCTAAATATGGAGGTAATAATAAGGGATCTATGGACACGTGGATAGTCATCTCTACTTCCAGAAACACATTCACAAAGTAGTTAGAAAATCATGCTCTGTGTTCCCAAAATTGCCAAGGCCTTTGCATGTAGGTCAAAGGAGGTTCCCTCTACTCATCAGTCATCAATCCCATCAGAGAGTATCATGGCACACTTGTGATGAATCTGACTAGGCACCTTCAGCAGCTGGAAAGACCAATGAAGTACCTCAACAAGAGGATTACTAGCCTCAAACAGCTGCCCCATGCAACAAGACTGAAGTTAATTCAATCTGTACTCTGTTGCATACTGTCTACTCAGGCGATCTCTGCCCAACAGACAGGTCCATGTGCAGAACTGATGTACATGCTCTATTTGAAGTAGACCCAAGCTCACTGTGCCACATGCTCTACGGATATAATCATCACAACAATAAATAGAACATGTTGAAGGGATACATTACTAACTCGCAGACTTCCCTTGCTTTGGAACAGGCTCCCAACCTACATTAAGCTGAGTCCCTCACTGACACTCTTCCAGAGGAGCCTTGATGAGTGTATGTGAAACTGAACTGTCACACCATGGATCACTTCATCAGCTCTACTACACTGAGGCATAGGGAACTAACCCCATGTGTGGTGATAGCACACTCTGGCCATACTAATATATACCTTCAAGCAGATAGCCTATTACCTACCTATGTACCACTATATATATGTAGGGGGAACACAGTATAATATGCCAAAGATGGATGGACAGAGATGTGTGTAAGAGGGTGACCATGACAGGGAGTCATCCAGGACTGACCCACCCAGCACACATCCCAATGGCACAAAAGACATGAGGTGCACATCTCACCCACTGTATCTAATAGCCACCAGAATCTGTAAGCATTACAGTGTGTGTGGTGCATGTGCCTGCTGTACAACATGACTGTACAATGAAGTACACATCTACTATTTGAAGACATGTACCTGTCACATAGGTTCATAGGTATGTAGTAGATTATCTTCACGGAGGCATATATTAGCCTAGGCAAGTTGTGCAGCTTTCACCACCCCATTGTTTAGTCTCCTAAGCCCTAGTTCTAATAGTTATCACCCTAAGCCCCTTTCTAGTGGGGCTGCTGATGTGATGCCTGGCGTGAATTGTCAGCTTCCTATCCACTCATCATGGTTCCTATTGAAGAGTGTCAGTGAGAGGCTCTGTCTGATGTACATTGGGACTCTGTTCCACAGTAAGGCAAGTGTCTGGGATGGTACTCTATACCAACAGCATGTTGTATTCATTGTTGTGATGAGGTTCATATCCCTGGAGTGTGTAGTGTGACTCAATTTTGTTATCCGTAGATTGAGAATGTTCAACAGTTATGTGTTGGACATGGCTCTGTATGTTAGGCAGAGTATGCCTCTGAGTAGGTGGTACGCAACGGAGAACAGATTTTGTTTTACCAGTTGTGTTGCATAACACAACTGTTTGAGGCCAGTAATCCTCTTGGTAAGGTATCTCTGTGGTCTCTCCAGCTGCTGGATATGCTTAGTTGAGTACATCCAAAATGGTGCATTGTACTCCATGATGGGTCTGATGACTTAGAGTAAGAGGGCCACCACTACCTCTTTTGATCCTGATGCAAACCCTTTGTTGATTAGGTGGGTCACATTGGGAAATCCTATCACTTTGGCAACATGGTTGTATAAGGAAAGATGACTATCTACTTTTGTCCCCAGATCCCTTATTACCTTGTCAGTATTTAGGGGGTAACACCTATGTGGTAGTTTGTGGGTACTTTGTTTTCCCCAAAGGGGATTACTATGCATTCTTTCACATTGAGCTTGAGGCCATGATTCTGACACCACACATCTGTCTCATAAAGTCCCTTCTGGAGAATATTTGTGTCATCCGGGGAATCTGTTATGGCAAACACTTTACAGTTCCCAGCAAACAGTCAACCACAACCCTCCTGTGTTGGCATGTACTTTTGAGAAGTCTATACCAAACAGGAGGGGCCCCAGGACTGAACCCTGGGGGACACCAGTTGTTACTGGTTTAGAGTCTGACATGTAGCCAGCAACTCTTAACTTGTAGGATCTATCTGTGAGTCGGTTTGCAATCCATCTTGTGATGTATGGATTTATGCCCAGGTCTGATACCTGACTGGGGAATGGTGTCAAAGGCCTTAGAGAGGTATAGGTAGGCTGTGTGGAGCTCCTTTCAATCACCTGTAGCCTGGGTAACTGTCTCAAAGAAATCCACCCAGTTCAGGAGACATGACCTGCATTTGATGAAGCCAAACTGGGTGTGCTCAACTGTGTGAAGTTTCCCAATGTCCTTATTTTTGACTTCCATTATGATTGGCTCCATTGCCTTGCAGATCAGGCTCATAGAGTGGGAATGCCAAGGGTCTGTTGTGACCCCATCCCTGTGGAATGGGAAGAACGTTGCTGTGCAACATTCTATGGGTACATATCCTGTAGAGAGGATGTAGAGAGAGGTGTAGGTATCCTTAATGAATATGGATACATCCCCGCTCTATGTGCCATGACCCAGGTTCTGATGCTGGAAGGTATGGAATGAGTAGTATCCTGGTAGTGCTGGTGTGCTCCCTGGAGCCTTGAACTAGGTTTCTGTTACTGCACAGATATCAATATTCTCCATACTGAGAAGTGCCTCGAGTGTGTGCATTTGGAGGCTGAGACTTCTGGCAATGAGTAGCATTTAGCTCACTTTGTGGTTATTTGTGTTGGTTACGGGGGTTTGGTTTGTCCTGAGTGACCGGTGTTCCACACATGAAGTCAATGCCTCATTGGTCCGATCCAACCATAAGCTAATTACCCTGTATATCCACATTTCTGCCCCCAA
>NW_025054219.1:0-5000 GCF_019279795.1 Protopterus annectens
CATATTTTGTATGTAATAGTTCCATAAAATAGTTAATTCTGTATCTAAACTACCTAAATGTCACAAGAAACAGAATAAGCAACTAAACCACTAAAAGAATAAACTGTCACCTAGGCATAAAAGTAAAGTACTCTCCTTTGTACTGACCGTGGGCATGTGTTGGCCTGCAAAATCTGATGTGCCGAGATGTCCCACTTTGGCCATCTGAAAGGTGCAGCCCTACCAATGGTCAGGCATTCGCTCAATATCTGCCCATTCGTGGTCCAGGTCGTCTTAAATACTGTCTGGATGGCCCAAAGATAAATGGGTATTACCCAGGTCTACCTACCATGTCATGAAAGATAGGTATTTGAGTGTACCTATGTGCATGAAGTACAGCATGTGGAAGATCAAATATGCAGAATTGTCCTCACAACCATGTTGGTACCAGAGATATGTAGAGTGCACATGTGTTCTGTTATCTGTGCCATGGGACATCAACCAGGGAAGGGAAGGCTGGCGTGTGCCGAACATGGGGGTGGGGCGGGACGGGGAATGTAATAATTCACCAAGGAGACTGGGTCGGAAGCACAATAGGTGAACTGGAGGTGTACGAGGGCGCAGTGGGTGAATCAGAAAGTAAACCAAAGAACAAACATTCTCATCTACAATACAACCTGACAGGCCATACTGCAGAACACAATCCCACAAACTTCCCTGAATATGCTTCATTCCTTTAATACTCTGCAACCACTACACCTCAACCCTAATCTAAGATTAAACGGGCACATGTTAAATCTGGAACAATACCCCCTTCTCAAGAACACTTCGATTTCCGATCTCTTTCCTTTCAAACAACAGTCTCTTTCGGATTTAAGAACTAATTTGAATTTACCTAAAAAATATACAATCATATTAAGACAAATCAGAAGTACATATTTACTTGGAAAATTCCTTGGTTTCTGATAAGGATATCTCAATATGTAAAACATTGTGGAACCTGTTTCTTAGTAAAAAAAATGATCTCAAATACTTACAAAGCTATTATGGCACTTAAAATGCATAATGAGCTCATTTTTTCCAATTCTTGGCTAAAACTTAATCCCTCTATTACCCATAATCAGATCTCTAAGGCCATAAGAATTAGTTCTAGACTCATACCCTTCAAAACCTTAAATATACTAAACTCATGATAATGAATAATGCGTATCTTACTCCTGACATATTTAATAAAATATATCCCAACTACCCCCTCAATGTCAATTTTGCCCTAATCAAATTGATGATTTATTACATGTTTTCTGGAGTTGCAAATGCTCATGTAAGTTATGGTGTGCTTTGAGAGTTTTAGTGGAGAAAATTGGATACGAAAAGTCTAGTCTTTCTTGAGAATTTACTAATCTACATATTCCACCTCCAGGTTTATCCGAGCGGAATTATAGATTACTGATCTCTATTTTTATGCTAATTAAATATTATATTTCTTTGAATTGGAAAAATAGGCATTTACTATCATGGGAAGGGTTTAAAGACTCTAGCTATTAAGCACCTCAAAGCACATAAATATTTACTTCACAACATGAATCACAAACCATTTCTCAAAGAATTTTGAAGAATACTTTTCAAACTTATTTTAATATGATTACATGTTCGTTTAGGTAATACCAATTGCTATTTTGTTTTCTTTCTCTTTATTTATAGGTGGGCAATGTATAAATGTACATAGTTTTTGATGTTTTGTCCTTCTGTTTGTTGTACATATTGTTATAGTTTGATCTTTATTACTTGTATTGGTGTTATTATGGAAAAAACAATACAGAGAATTTTTAAAAATAAATAAATAACACAATCCCACAAACATATGAACATTTAAATGTGCGATACACATGTACAGAAACGTTACTGGCTCACCCCCACATAATGGTCTGGCCTGAACCGAGCCATCCAGCCCCAACACACCTGGATACATAATTGAATACCCATTATCCCCTCCACAGCACACCACCCCCCCTTGCTGAACGTCCACCAAAACCACCCATACACGGGCTGCTAGCTTGGCACAGCCATATCTGCACATAGTGACCCATACCCACAACTACTAGGCAGTTGCACCCTAGTCAGTCTCAGACTTGCAAACTAGGTATCCCATGCATGCATAACCCTACCACATTTTCAAATAGCCAGCTGAATGGGGTCCATCATTTACAATTTTTGGACATCCCTCATGGGATAAGTGTCTGTTCCCAAGATTAGACTTTGTGGCATAACACGATGTCCACCCCCGTTGACATCCAGGCACTAGGGCTATCACCTGTCCCACTTTGCAAGGGACAGTCCATCCTTGGCCAGTTGTATCCTGCATAAAAATTGGAAAAATGGCAAATGTCCTGAGATATTAGGACAAACATATTTCCTATATTTAATGTAATAGTTGCATAAAACAGTTATTCTTTTTCTGAAATACCTAAATGTTATAAGAAACAGAATAAGCAACTAAAGTGCTACAAGAATAAGCATTTATGTAGGCAAAACAGTGAAGTTCTGTCCTATGCACTGGCTGTGGGTATGTTTTGCCTTGCAAACTCTGATGTTTGTACAAAACATGTCTCACTGCGGGCATTTGAAAAGGTGGCAACCCTACCGGGCACAAGTCAGATCAGCAGTAGCTGACCACAACCCTGCTCAGTCTCCACCTGGTCCTGCAGAACCTATGACCCAGGATTAAACACCTGACCATAATGCACGTCTCCCCTCGTGCATTATCGGGAATAAATACCTTTCACATGTTCACATGAAGCTTCCTCATAGCCATCTTTCAAATAGTACATGTCCACAAATTGTATACCCCGTCCATGTTCCTCGTCATAATGATGCACACAACCCCTGTATACAAAAAGTACAGGTACCTCCCGTATGCAGTCGTTCATATACATAGCCATGTATAACTCCAGATATGTACTCATATATCTATAAATATACATACTTACATTCGCATAGCTACACATCACAAATACATGCATATAAGTACTTGTCAAGTATGTGTCCAAGTCATAAATATGCATACTTGCAAATGTATACATATGCCTCTTAGAAACATATGAACAGTAACATGTACTACAAATATGTACACCAATCGACTGTCACATATGTTGCCAGTACTGTGGAATGCCTGTAGTAACGTCATATATCCTAATTATCATATATACAGAATGAATCATGGATGGCGTAGTGGTAGAACCAGTGACTATGCTGTTCCTGTTCCCGGGTCCAAGCCATGCAAGGGCTGCTAATTTTAAATGATGCCCACAAAAATGGTAGTCGGAAAAAGGGTAATTATGGTTCCTCAAAGCAGACATAAGCAGGTATGCGTGACGGTAACTGGCGGTCATTCAACAGTATGGGAAATGCAAAAATGCATGTAGGTGCATATGCATCTGAATGTACAGACATCTATATAGATAGATAGATAGATTATATATATATATACATATATATATATATATATATATATATATATATCTCCATAGCGAATGAACATGGACACAATAAAGCAGTCCTAACAAATGTGAAGGGAAACAGCAGTGGAACCCCCCATAGTATTCAGTGCTGTCATGTCAAGCCGCCCAGAGATGAGCAAACCTCCTGCATCCCCAACCACAGGTAGGTTGCTAACAGTGAAACTAACTGCGCACACATGCTAAATCTGACTTTGAAACCAGTACCAGGAGTCCCAATCACCATTCAAACAAGCAAAACCAGAAAACTTAATAAACACCCTAACCATTATAGGACCGTATGTCCCAGGACTATATGCTTGGGACGTCTGAATATACTTGGAGTGAGTCAACATATAGGACAGGCCCAGAGCAGTAGGGAATGGCGCATGTGTAGTGGTGTGGTTTTTCTAACTGGAGAATGGATGCCTGTTGTGTCAGTGACGTGTTGAGGCGTGTGTACGGATAACTATGAACTATGGGTATACATATAAATGAAGCAGCATACGAATAGTGTAGTGGTTAGAGCATCCGCTTAACAAATAGGCATTCACGGTTCGAGTTCGACTATAGCACATATCATTTTCCATGTGGAATGAATGTTGTGCTGCTGTAAAAATGACATAATAACATGTAAAAGTGAACTTGAGTATCACATGGGACTTTTAACCGGATCATTTCAATCAAAGGGGTACTGTCATAATGATTAAGGTAAAAGCAAGCACAAATAAGTGGCAGTAAACATATATAAGAAACAGTAAGCATATGCGACTATGCTTGTGTGGGTGTAAGCAGCGCCCAGCATAGGAAATGTATATGATTATGTACAGATGTAATGTATGTATATATATATATATATATATATATATATATATATATATATATATATATATATATATATATATGTTGTGTATATAGATATATATATATATATATATATATATATATACATACACACAGATATTTTATTTTTATTTTTATTATATATATGTTGTGTATATAGATCTATATATATATATATATATATATCTATATATATATATATAGATATATACATACACACAGATATTTTATTTTTATATATATATATATATATATATATATATGTATATATATATATATATATATATATGACGAATGAATGTCGTAACAATAAAGCATAGACAAGGGATGAGAAGGGAATCAACAGCAACTACAGTATCATTGAGTGCTGTCAGCATATGTCATATCATGCTGGCCAAAAGTGAGAAAAGCACTGCTACGTACACTACAGGCAGGATATTACCAGTGAGAGTAACATAATTGAATTGCTGAGTCTACTTTACATACAGACAGAGGATAGTCCCTGCTGGGACTACCCAAAAATTAATAAGAGCGTTTAGGCCTCTGACCATTACACAAGTAAGGGCAGGTATGTTCAAAGACTAAATGGTGGGAGAGCCTGAGAATACACGACACGGTACAACATATGTGTAGGGCCCCTAACACTCTGGAGAGGGCAATGTTTGGAGGTGTGTCATGGCTGCG
>NW_025054219.1:7500-12115 GCF_019279795.1 Protopterus annectens
GGCTTTGGCATGTAGGTGTTGGCTGGCAGAGCTGTATTAGGACCGCCCCGTAGATGTAAGTAATATTCCGATGTGGGCATTGCAGATGCCCATACCTCCCAAACCCTAACAGTACATCCACTGGATTGATTGTAAACCATTGGGGGAATACATAGGGACCATACCATAGAACTGTCCCCGATTACCAGCGACGTCTGTGATTAAGACTCAGAATCTAACTCTGTCCCACCTAAACCCTGCTAGAACTAGTGATATTAGGAGGAAAAGTGGTGGAATACATGTAAAGAATAATGGCAACATGTAAGAGTCATAAACAGCATGTACCTCAGACAATGTGTATGACTACATATGCTCTGGGTCTCTCAAGGTATCAGGCTAATAGCACTATACTTTTAAATGTGTCCCTGATATTGTTATGCAGTGTCCATGATTCATTGTTCATTCTTCCCCATTCGTATGAGAGGTCTGATAGTGACATAAAGTGCATATTCCGCTGACTACCTTAGAAAGATGATAGAATAGGTTAGGGTTACCACTAGTCCACCTTTGTGAGGGGCAGTCCCCTTTGGGCAGTTGTGTCCTGCAAAATAATTGAAAATATGGCAAATGTCCTGAGAATTTAGGACAAAGGTTTCCTATATTGTCTGTAGTAGTTGCATAAACAATTATTTTCTATCTGAAACAGCTAAATGTTATAAGAAACAGAATAAGCAACTATAATGCTACATAAATAAGTTTTTATTTAGTAAAAATGCCCAAAGCCACAGGACCCGGATCTCTCCAATCCAAATATCTTGACTCGAATTGAGTTAAATGCAGAACTTTATTCCTCCACAAGCACAAAAAAGCACAAACAAAATAAAATCCAAGCACTTTCGCTTAGTTAATACCAAGCTTTTTCAGAGAGTGTAATACTTTGTGTTGCCATTGAGGCTCATTAAATAATCAACAACAGTCACACGATAGTCCCACCCCCCTCAAATTAATCAACACCTAACCATTTCTTTGAGGACAAAATATAAAGGTGTGCATTGCACTGTAAAAATATTTAAAAACTCTAAAAGACATCAATTGTAAAAATATTAACAACATACATTACAATCAAATGGGAGCTTGATACATATGTTACAATACCAAATCTTCTCATAATAAATCCGTTTTCTAAAAACTCGTTGATCTATGTGGACTCATTAAGCTACCTATAGGACCAAGATGCTGAATTTAGCACTCATCTCCACCCACATTCATACCCCAAACAGTCATGTTATTGTTATAATATTATAACCAAGCCATGCGCAACTTAAGTACACTACTAATGTTGATGGTCTCATTCAACCCAGGCGATCTCACTGCGTCCAACCTTAACTGCCAAAATAATTCACGATACTCTAATCTAGTTTCCCAATTACCACCCTGTTGGTCCGATGTCACTTGTTCTAAAATAGTAAATTTAAGCTCCATTTTTTCACATACTTGTGAGTGTTTGAAGAAGGCATTGTTTTCCTTACCCTTAGAGATGTCATAATGATGTTCATACACTCTTTTCTATGTTGCCTCTCCGTCTTACCCACATAGAAACTGTGACAATGTAAGCGAATTCCTAAGTAGACCACTCCCTTAGTCCCATAGTTGTGGTATTTAGTGAATTTATATCTAAATTTTCTAGAGGGAATAGATAGAGTGTCTTGGTCCAGCATAAAGGTACATTGTTTACAGGAACCACACCTGTGTGTACCCACCTTGAGTCTGCTGGATCTGTTATTTGGATCCCTATTTTTCTCAAAAAGTTCCTTGAAATTCACATCTCTTTTTCTAACAAAATGAGGATCCAATGGGACAAATGGTTGTATCTCCTCATGCAAAGATAGTATAGGCCAATACCTTGAAATGACTTGCTCTATTTCATGGGAACTAGAAGAAAAAGTGTGAATAAAACTACTCTTAAAATCTAACCGATTCTGGTTTATCTCCTGTTCTAAGCTTGATATCCCAGTTCCTAACAACGGATAATATTTCAAATCCCTATTCTCAGTCACTTCTTGTGTCAACTTGTCAATCAGGCTAACAGAATAACCCTTTTCTTTAAAAAGGGTACGAAGGGTGTTTACTTCATCTAAATAAGTCTCCAAAGTACTACACATTCTTGAAGCCCTAATAATCTGGCCCTTGACTATCCCTTTCTTTTGATAGAAAGGGTGTCCACTGTCAAAATGGAGATACGCATTAGAAAATGTGCTTTTCCTGTATAATTTTGATTGAAAACAGTGGTTCTCATAGTCTTTAAACAGTGTGACATCTAAATAATTTAATTTATATGAGTCAATACTGTGGGTAAATTTCAAGAACTCCGTACTTCTATTTATGTATTCCAAAAAATTATTTAAATCATTGATGGTACCTTTCCATAACAAGCAGATATCGTCCAGGTACCTCGTGTAATGCACTATGAACTCCTTCCATGGTGTATCAAAAACATATTTCTGTTCCCAGTGGTTCAGTACACAGTTAGCATAGAGTGAAGCACAAGGTGCACCCATCGCCACACCCTTCTTTTGGCAGTAGAACTCCCCATTAAAATAAATAAAGGGATAAAGGGGGCGAGAGGGATGAGACACCAGCACAAAGGGTGGAATTATCCCCCGAAATAGAGCTGGTGGACTTTGACTCTCCACTCACTGTGATACAGGAAGGTTTTAACAAACAAGTGGTTTGTAGAAAGGGTAACTTTACAATTTTTAATTTTACGGAGTTGGTTCTTACCGACGACTATTTTAATTTATTTTCAAACGGTTTTCATTTTGTACCTTCTCGTCCCCCTAACATAACCAACACCTTGATAGATTTAAAGTTATTTATTAGACAATTGAACCTTACTATATTTTTTAAGGGCCAAACTAATACGAATTTAGGACTCACTAGATCTAGTACTTTTAAACCCCCGACCCACCCTTGTCTGAAGATTTTTGAGGAAATGGTGGAGAGGGAAATTAGAAAAACTGTAAGGTGGAAGAAAGACACCCACCCTCTGAACCTTAATCCCAAAGAATTTTAATTAATTGAATACTTAAGACAGGAAAAGTGTCGGGTGATGAAACCAAACAAGGGGGGGGGGGTGTGGTTTTGATGTACTTCTTAGATTATGACACAAGTTTACACGAGATGTTACAGGAAGTGGATCAATGTGAGCTGGTATCTTTAAATGAGATTAACTTGGCACACTCCAAAATTAGTTACTATTTATATGACCACCTGCTACAAGTTACAATTAATGAGCGGTTATTTAATTATTTGCATGTTGAGAAACCAAAAGTGCCGGTAATATTTGGTATCCCCAAGACCCAGAAAGGGCTAGACCCTCTTAGATTTAGGCCTATTGTTTCTGGTGCAGGAAGCATTACCGAGCCCTTAGCAAAATTTATAGATCATGCTGTGAACAGAGTTCTATCTTCTATCATGCATATTTGCAAAGATTCATGGCATTTCTTAAAAGGAATTAACCAGCGGATGTTTAGATTGGACCTCTTTATGGTAACTATTGACATTATTGAACTTTTTCCGAGTATTCCCCACTCGATAGGATTGGAATGGTTTAGGCAGGTACTCATGGTGGACAGCAGGTTGGATAACAGCATCACCAATCTAGCGGTAGAACTTATGGAAATTGTGCTGGAAAACAACTTTATTTATTTTAATGGGGAGTTCTACCACCAAAAGAAGGGTGTGGCGATGGGTGCACCTTGTGCTTCACTCTATGCTAACTGTGTAATGAACCATTGGGAACAGAAATATGTTTTTGATACACCATGGAAGGAGTTCATAGTGCATTACACGAGGTACCTGGATGATATCTGCTTGTTATGGAAAGGTACCATCAACGATTTAAATAATTTTTTGGAATACATAAATAGAAGTACGGAGTTCTTGAAATTTACCCACAGCATTGACCCAGATAAATTAAATTATTTAGATGTCACACTGTTTAAACACTATGAGAACCACTGTTTTCAATCAAAATTATACAGGAAAAGCACATTTTCTAATGCGTATCTCCATTTTGACAGTGGACACCCTTTCTATCAAAAGAAAGGGATAGTCAAAGGCCAGATTATTAGGGCTTCAAGAATGTGTAGTACTTTGGAGATTTATTTAGATGAAGTAAACACCCTTCGTACCCTTTTTAAAGAAAAGGGTTATCCTGTTAGCCTGATTGACAAGTTGACACAAGAAGTGACTGAGAATAGGGATTTGAAATATTATCCGTTGTTAGGAACTGGGATATCAAGCTTAGAACAGGAGATAAACCAGAATCGGTTAGATTTTAAGAGTAGTTTTATTCACACTTTTTCTTCTAGTTCCCATGAAATAGAGCAGGTCATTTCAAGGTATTGGCCTATACTATCTTTGCATGAGGAGATAAAACAATTTGTCCCATTTGATCCTCATTTTGTTAGAAAAAGAGATGTGAATTTAAAGGAACTTTTTGAGAAAAATAGGGATCCAAATAACAGATCCAGTAGACTCAAGGTGGGTACACACAGGTGTGGTTCCTGTAAACAATGTACCTTTATGCTGGACCAAGACACTCTATCTATTCCCTCTAATTTGAAAAAAAAAA
>NW_025054220.1:0-8091 GCF_019279795.1 Protopterus annectens
AATTAAAACAGACACTTGTGCAGAATTTTTTGGGTTAACTATGAAAAGAAAACCATATCAGCACTGCCCTTTGCAGGCTATCAAGACATACTGCAATAGTCTTTGAGGTTAATAACTTCCTTAGCTCTGCAGCAGTGTTGAGCTGGCTCCTGGCACAAAATAATTCAGTGCAGTTCACATGAGCCACGGATGCAAAAGTGATTTCTTTGATAACTTAGGTGTTGGTGAACGCTGTCTTGTCATGGTGTGTCACCTTTGACATGCCTGTCATGGGTTCGTCATCATTGGGCTAGTGAGATTCTTAACTATCTGGGTAAAATTATTCATGATTAACATTGATAGTTGAAGCTTTATTATCAATTACAGTTCAAATCTCTCTGAATAATTAATTATTTAGCTTGCTATAGCTGTACTAAGCTATTGATAATTAATGTATATGCTCAACAATTGTATTTTTATGTGTATTATATATATATATATATATATATATATATATATATATATATATATATATATATATATAATGTATATGCTCAACAATTGTATTTTTATAATTTTATATATATATATATGGTAAACACAATAGCAGCCAAACAACGAAAATATAACAACTGAACCACAAGGCGTTAGTACCTGCTGCTGAACGCCAGATGCATAAACTGTGGTGATTCAAAGCTGACACGTTGATCCTTACACAAAAGAGTTGAACACTCAGTTGAAAACCATTTATTGCACACAAACGATTAAGCGCTTTCACCTACATCCAAAGTAGGCTTCATCAATAAAACATTTTCCATGATTTAAATAGTTTAAATTACGCTAAAATATTCTAGTTCTTTAAAGAGATAGGTTAGTCTTCTAATATTAAATGTATATACAAAATGTATACAATCAATTAAACTTTGCATCACCAAACTGAGTACATCGAGATCTTATTGTAAAGTGTATTGTAGTATAAAATATACTATAAGATTAAAATATAAATATAAATGTATCATATAAATCTCATTGACAGTATTCAATACTTTTGTAGAAATACTGTCATTTAGACTAGGTTGTGGGCATCAAAGGCTAGAATTCGCCAATATGTTTTCTAAACGACAATATATTTTTATATTACAACCTTTCAAGTCTGATATCACTGACCCACTATCCCAAATTTGGAATGAATGCTCAGATCCCTTGTTTATAATATGCCCAAGCGGCATTTTAAGCTATCACGCCTCTTTTATACAGTAATTGTGTGCATAAATTTTTTTAAATTTCTGTTCCATTTACCTATATAGTATGACGGACACTTTGTTTTAATTTTAAGTTAAATATAATATAAAATCATTATTACAGTTCCCTTTTAAAAGATTCTAGTTATTATAATTCACTAATTTAGACATGTATTCTTCTAAAAACAAAAGTGACACTGTTCACAACAATTCATACATCTACTCGTGTTGGAGAGTCTACTCATTAATATCTCTTTTCAGTATTATGTCTCTTAATATACTCTTGAGGTTGGGGCCATTTTATGCAATAAAAATTGTTTTCACTCAGAATGGCTTCCATCTCCTGATCAGTTAATGCTAGTATACCAATGTTTGCAACAGAATGTTTTTTACTTATTATGGTGTGTATTGTATTCTATAATACAAGCTTCCTCCCATACTGGGCAGTCAAAGCCTGTTTCTTCTACCATCTGTTTGTCCTTTTCATAATACTATAACCCATGACATTCTATCCGTCTAACAAATTCAGACTATTTTCTTCATCATAGTAGGACATATCCTATCTGTAAATAAGGAAATAATGTATTCTGTATCTCTTTCTTAATATCCTTTAGATGTAGTCATTCTTACTGTCTAATACATTGGCTTTTGTAACACACTTATTCTGTCAGGATGGTAACTTTCAAAATCCAAGTAGGAGTTTCAGGAAATGTCTCTTTCCTATATATGCTTGATTAGGCTCACCTTCTTTAGTTACAAGTGTGTTCAACAAGGCAATAATCAAGTAAATCAATAACGGTCAGAAATCAAATAATTACTACTCAGATTGACATAATTAAAGGTTCACTGAAATCATCCTGCGTCTTGTTATTATATAAATGGTGTCATCCAGGAATCGAGGTATTTGATGTTCGCCATATTTTGAACACCACCTCTTCCTCCCATTCCGAAAGATAACCATGTTAGCATATATAAGAATAGGGCTGTCTCTATCGCGGCCCCTCTTGTTTGTTTAAATATCTCTCCTCATAGTATATAAAGTTATTGTCCAATACTATGGACATTAGGTCATATACTAAAATGAGTTTTCTCTCTGTGAGTTGCTGTGCTCAGTATGTTTATTATAAATGCCTAGACCCTCTTCTTGGAATACACATAAACAGGTCCACTCACATCTATGGATGCAAAATCAACTGATTAGATGTCAATGTCACTGGATAAATTTTTAAGAACTCCCAGAGCCCTGGGACTACATGGTCTACTTTTACAGTATAAGCACTGTTTAATAAAGTATCTATCAAACTCCACTGGGAAGGTTTTTAGGTCCTACTGCCTGAAAAATAATGGGCTTTAAAGGAGGCCCGTAGATTCTGGTGTATCTTGGGTATTCTCACTCATTACTGCTAAAGTGGGATATTCTCACCTTTAAGAATCGAGGTGTCCTGATTAATTTGTTGTTCGCCAATTCTTTTCAATGTGACACCATCTTTCTATAAGCTTTATTCAGCTCACTCCCCAGATATTTTCTGATAACCCCAGCGTCAGTAACATCTTATATATCTTTTACTATTACACTTTTGGTCATAGATCACTATCCTCCCTTATCGGCTTCATAATCTCGGACATTGCTATTATTGTTCGGTAATCAAAGGCGACGCCGCCTTCAGGACAAATTAGTGGTACCTGATCTGTATTACTTGATTCCGCAATGTCATGGCAATCAGTTTTCACATCATGACGCCTCGATTTTGCACCAGGTATAAAACTACTTTTTTCTGATGGTACAGCCATTATCTCGCCTTACCAGGGATTATCTCGAACATTACAGCCAAATCAGTCAACATATTTTTTGACTTCACAAATGGTGTTCATCATCTGAATGGTGGAATGAATTCATTCCTGGAGGCAATTAAATGTGTTGGGTCAGACTGATGTTGCGTAGCGGAAAATCCGAAAATTATCATATTATTAATAACACCAGATGTTATTTTCTTTTTCAACCTCTGTCCCCCATCCAAGTCATTCACCAGTCCTGGTGATGACTGCAGCTCCTTCTTCTCCAAGAGTTTTTTGCTTAATCACATCTTTGTGACCTCTCTGCTGTCTCCTCCAAAAATTTTTCCCTTTCCATATAATCTGCCTTCTATCATTAGATTTTTGTCCCGCCTGCTCATATATGCTTCATGCCTTTTCATACTGAGCTCATCCCTATTGAAGCTCTTGGTTTTTCACCATGTAATGTTTTGGGTCCCAGATCCACATTCTCAAATTGTTTATAATACAAATTCTCCCAATCTTTGAATAATAAATCAGATAAAATGATTTCATTCATACTATCTATTTCTGTTAGCAGTCTGCACATTTTAGCATCATTTAATTCAATCAACTTTTTCATGTAAGCAAAACCAAACGAATCAAAAAGGTTGTTAAATTCAGTCATGGTTTCTTCAGTTAAACTAAATCCCATTGGGACCTTAAAAAAACGTAGGCCCATGGGTACTATTTTCATACTCATACATTCTGTCAAATAAGCATTGTCTAATTTAATCGAATTGATAGTATTCAAAGTTCTTCCAAAGTCATATATAATATCCTTTAGCGTGCCCTGCTGCTTAACACTGTTATTCATAGGTTCTTTACATTTGTCATAATCAAAAACACAATCGTATTTTAAAAAATCTTTGAGAACGCACTCTTGATTCCTATTAGTAGCCTTATGAACAGTTCTGTTACGAGTGCTATTTGAAACAGTACCTTTTATTTCACCAGTGTCCCTGATGGTTGCCGCATATGTTTTAAGGCTTTTGACCGTCTTAGGTCTGGTTCCCGTTCTTTTGACTTCGTCGGCAGTGTTGGTAAAAGAAAAATCAAAAGTAAAGTCAGTTGGTGCCAACCTACTGTCTATTTTGTCCATTAAGGTTGCTGCCGGTAAATCAATCCCATGCGTCTCCCTGGAAGCTGGCAGCTGTCCGTTGGGGATCCCCGGCGAAGATGTGATTAATACATCAGAGTGCATAGAGTTGTTGACTAAATTTCCTGCTTCCGGACTGTTTTCATGTCCAAAAGTAGCATCGCTACCGGATTCGCCAGCTGGTAAACAGTAGCGTCGACCCGGTAAGGCTGTTTTGTCCTTGCCATTCATCCTAATCATAATTTGTATTATAAACAATTTGAGAATGTGGATCACAGGACCAAAACATTACATGGTAGAAAAACCAAGAAACTCAATAGGGATAAGGCTCAGTATGAAAAAGGCATGGCTTATATATGGAAACAGGCAGGACAGAAATCTAATGATAGAAAGGCAGATTATATGGAGAAAGGGGAAAAAAATTTTTGGAGAACGAAAAGGTCAAAAGATGGGACAAAACTCTTGGAGAAAAAGACTACAGTCACCAGGACTGGTAGTTGACTTGGATGCAGGGGGACCAAAAGGAAAAGAAATAACATCACAAGTTATTAATAAAATGATAATTTTCAGATTTCAACTACACCACATGCCCGCCCCAATTACTCCAGAATTTATTCCAAGCCATTCAGAGGTCACCATTTGTAGAAAAGTTAAAACTGTTTTTATAAGTTGATAATCAAGTAACAATCCATCAAGAAAAAGTAGTTTTATGCCTAGTAATCAGGATAAGAAACTGGTTACCATTTTATAAGATCAAAAATACAGATCATACCCTAATTTTTCTGAAGAAGGCAGGTCTTGTTCAATAAGCTGAGCCTGGGAAGACAATCTATGAAGATAATAAATAGTTTCATGACATAAGAATGAGCTGAATAAAACATAGAAAGATGTTGTCAATTGGATTCTAAAGAATCAGGAACTTAGTAAAGGTAGAATATCCACGGGAATTTGGGGGAATCAAGAACAAGAATTGATCCTTCCCCTTATTTGGGCATGGACTAAAACCTTCCCCAGTGGTTTGAAGACTTTTAAACTGATACTGTAGTGAATACAAGATATATCCAGGAATTGACATCAAACAGTTGATTTGGACCTAGATGGGTTTTGTGATTCCCAAAAGAGGTTGGGGATTTTATAAATAACACACAGCAACCTCACAAGAGAAACTCATTTAGTATATGACCTAATGTCCATAGTATTGGACAATAACTTTATATACTATGAGGAGAGATATTTAAACAAACAAGAGGGGAGCGATGGGGCAGCCTGTGCCCTAACATGGTTATGCTGGAATGGGAGGAAGAGGTGGTGTTCAAAGCAAATATATGGCGAACATCAAACTACTCGACGGGGAACATTTATATATGGGGGCCAGGATGATTTCAGTGAATATCTGAATTATATCTCTGAGTAGTAATATTTCGAAAATGAGGGTGGCTTATTTGGAACTGAACAAAAGAGGTGAGCTTTCCAATCCAGCATAATAGGAAACTTTAAAATACTTGGTTTTAATTAAACCTGACAGAACTAAAAAATTTTCAAAGGCCTGTATTGGGCAATAAGAATACTACATCTAAAGAGGATTTAAGAAAGGAGAAACATTTCCTTTTTTACAGTGGGTATATCCTACTTTTATGAAGAAAATAATACAGATTTGTTAGACAATATTAATTAAATTTCCCCCCTTTTGGAAAGTATTATAAAAGACAAACCCGATTAGAGAACAAAAACTGACAACTTGGAAGTTTTAATTACAATACAAAATGTAAAAATTCTGTACAAACAATTGTATACTATGAACTAAGGGGATGGAACCATTCTAAAAAAATTTTTAATAAAGGAACCTCAAGGTATATTAGAGACATTACAAAAGAGGAATATTAACAGATGACTTAGAAAAGGTAGATTTGTTAGCAGTGTTTTTTTTAGAAGCCACTAAATTAGTGAATTATAATAGATTTTTAAAAGGGGAAAAAAGATTTTAAAATTTAGACAAAGTGCATAAAGGTAAAATGGAACAGAAAATTTAAAAGAATTACAACAATTAGATAAAGGGCGTGATACAAAACCCAGGTTTATAAACGGATTGGCATTTTAAATTTGGGGGAGGGAATCGTGAACAGACCCGAAGTTTAATAAAAAAATATTGTCATTTAAACATGGCACTTTAAATGTTAAATGACATAATTCTAAAAAAGAATTGAATACTGTCAATGAGATTCCTTTGATGCATTTTTATTTTAATTTTAATCTTATAATTATATTTTAGACAATACATTTAAATAAGACTCGATACTGATTGATGTGCAAGTTTTTATTTAATATATTTTGAATCATTATAAGCTGATATCCTTAAGCTGAAAATGGGGAATTTAAACATTTAAAATGGAAAGAAATTTTGTATTCTATAATACTTTGATGGGTGAAATGTTGAAATAAACAACTGGTGTTCAACTCTTTGTGATTTAATGTCAGTTGAATACCAAGAGCATCTGGGATGGCAGCAGGGACAAAGGTCATTATATATAAAATAATATAATAATAAAATACTATACTTAATCTTGCAACCTACATATTTCCCACCAATGCTAAATTGAAAATAAACCCCCGTCTGAGGGCTTTATGAAATTTTAAACTTAACATTAATAGACAATAATTTAAAAAAAACTATGGTTGAATTTTTGCTGGACCCCGATCCCTCCGTACATAAATATACAGTTCTGAGATGATACTTGAAAGAATATAGTAAATTTCCCTTCATGCAAATTTTTTCTTATAGTGCATTCTCGGCATTGGTATATTTTAGTAGCAGGAGGTGTGAGTACATCGGGGTTTCTCCTCTCAAAAGCATTAGAATAAGTTCTCACATTTTAGGGTTTTTTTTTTTAATTCTATATTACAGAACTTCGATCCTCTGGTCCTTGATCAGAGGTTTGATGTTCTGCAATTTCAATACTCTGAAAGGGACATTGTATATAGTTAGAGAGATAGATAGATAGGGTCCTTGTCTATATTTGTGGATGCAGAGTATAGCTACATACAGTTGAGTTTCTTCCTCCAAGGACTGTTTGTACCAGCATCTAGTTAAGATCGAAGTCACTGTTTTGCTTCCAATGATTAAATGTTATGTGTAATAAGGGGCTTTTTTAACCTCAACTATTCTGCCTGCCACTCTGACCTGTTATAATAAGAGAACATAAAGTGCTACTGTAAGGACGGAGATGCATATTATTTATCCATTCGATAGGATTCTGAGATTCATATAATGGTGAGTGGATACTGGATTGTCTGTTGTTCTAGCATGCTCCACTTATTACTTGCACTACTCATGTTAAGTGTACCAATCTTGAGGCTGTTTGTTTTGTTTATAGGAGGCACTGTGTGATTGTTACTTGTGGAAGTGGATGGGACTGGGATAAGTTCTACATTTGCACGGCTCTAAAAGGTGTAAAAAATGGAAGCTGTCATCATACCTCTCAACCGCTTAGAACAAGAAACCTTGAATAAGTCATAAATAATAGTAGGACAAAGGTCTAAAAATAGGGACTTTTTTTTAAATATTGCTCTTACAAACTTAAAGTTGCAAGAACAACAGGTTTTGCATTAGCAGGAACATTCTGAAGGGTATGATATCTGCAAGTCAAATGTCTGTCATTATTTTCTAACTTGAATCTACGATGACTTGCCACTAATTTGCCAGAAAACCACAATTTTCAAAAAAACGGGCCAAAAATAGCAAGCAAAAATCAGGACATTTATGCAAATATCAGTATGGCTGAGATGTGACTGTAATGCAGCAATAGGCACTTCTCAGTTAATCCAAGGTATTCACTTATGAATGGTGCCAGGTTTACTTATGTACTCATTGGTGTACTCATACTAGGCCTGAGATAATTTTGAGGAGATCAAAGTTGGTATTCATATTAATTTGGGGAAATTTCACCAATATACTATAGAGAA
>NW_025054221.1:0-8210 GCF_019279795.1 Protopterus annectens
GGGCCGAAGTTCCCGTTTTAAAAACGGGCCCTATGAGAGGAATGGGGATCCCTGAATAATTTGGTAACATTTTTTTAACAGTTAATTTTTAAAAAATTAGAAAACCATCCAAAAAAAATCCTTTAAAAAAGCTTTGAGGTTTGATTTCTGAAAAAGGTTTCAAAATTTCTTGAAACCGAATATTAAAATTTTTTCCAATTTTTTAAATATGATTTAAATTTATCAAAATGTTTATCACCCCGAAAAATTTAGGTTTTTAAAAACAAAAGAAGAAGGATCATTTTCTGGGGAAAAGAAGGGAAATGTAATAAAAATGCCCCAAAATACCCCAGGTTTTTTAAAACTAAAAAGGGAATTTTAAAAATAAAAATTTAGTTTCTGCGAATAAGGTCAGGGTTTTCAATGATAAATTTTCATTGATTTTTAAACCTAAAACCCAAACAAAATTTTTTCCTTGTTTTTGTTTTAAATGTTTCCTCACTATTCATTATCCATAATTTTTTTTTTTAATCATTTTTGGAAAAAATGAAAAAATTTTTTAAAAAGATTTTCGGGGGCAAAAATTTTTTAAAATTATTTAATCTGATGGCGTTCAAATTTTCCTGCAATAAAATTTTTTTCATCATCGGGTTTTTGCCTTTTTTTAAAATCTTTCTTTTTTACATTTGGGAAAGTGCTGCAGTGGCTATTCATGTTGGTTAGGACCAGGTATAAGATAATTTCACCTATCATAGGCGTGTTGACCAGCTGATCCAATGAATTGCTGTTGATGAAGTCGTGGAATCTCTGGCTGTTCATGTTTGGAGTAGAATAGATCCTGCACTCTACAGTTGGGTAGTTAAGGTCACCCAGGATCAAGGTAGAGGGTTGAATCTTGATGGATTGAGGTAAGTCTAGTTAGGTGGAGTGGGTGTCCTGAGTCATGGTTGGGGGTCTGTAGCTAGCAATGAATTTAATATGTGTTTTCTTAACAATTAACTGCACTTGCAGTGTCTTCTGTGCATCATACTGTTTGACCAACCTGGAGGTATCTATATCTTTGATAAATATTGAAACTCCACCTCCTTTGGTTTTGTAGCCCTCCATTTGGTGTCTGAAAGTATGATAGGATGAGTAACCTGGTATGGCTGGGGTAATCTCCACTGCTCTGAACCAGGTTTTAGTGACTGCACAAATGTCAGCATCCTCTAGGGCAAAGAATGTTTGCAATGAGTGAAGTTTCATGCTAAAACTCTTAGCATTTAGCAGCATGGCCTTTAATTTCATTTATATTAATTATTCATGTTGATAATATTGTGGTCATGACTTTGGCTAAAGAAAGGCACTATGGGGGAGGCAGGAGACTTTGCCAGAAGCCTAAAGCCCAGGGGAGACAAATGAAGGCCATATGTGGCAAAGCATCATGGTCTGTCAATCATGAACTGGCTTTTGACTGAGACAGCAAGGATGCTTTTTATTTTTGCATTTGTTTAGTGGGAAAGTTTGACTTGTAACAAAGCCAATTTTCAGCAGTGTTTTGTGGAGAAATGCTCCAGATGCATGTCTTTGAAATGTGGGAGGAAACTGGAACACCCAGAGGAGAGAGTTCACGACCTCAGGAGGACATGCAGATCAGCCACAGAAGGGGCACCCAGGCTGAGAATCAAGCCAGATAACCTATTGCTGTGAGGTGACACGTTATTGCTGCAATTGATTTGACTGATGATATTTGACTGACCAGAGGTGGCTTGATAAAATCAATACAAAAGCTGCAGGCAAGGACCTCACTCACACAGGAGTGCTGATAAGGGGAAAATGCAACTGAGATACCTCACAAAGGGTTAAAACAGCACAGCAGTGGTGTGCAACAGGCAAACACGCTCAAACCCACACAGATGCTGGTTTTAAATGCCACAAAAACAAAGGTAAAATAGAGACACTGTAACTGACCAACCAACCCTTGTCCCTGAGCTCTTGAAGGCTCAACACAATATGCTCCAAACAGTTCACTTTCTCCCCTTAAGTGCAGCCCCTACAACACAAGATGGTGTAGCAGGAAACACAGGAATCGGCTAACAAACAGATCTGAATCCAGCAAAACCTGTAACCAGACTATGTTAAAGATATTTCAACTCTGTTTAGGTCAATTTAACACAGCAGAACAGATACACACTTAAATATAACAATGGCAAACAAGAGCAAACTGATTTAAACAAATTAGCCAATTAACCAATAAAAAAGCTCAAAAGTGAGCCCTGTTCCAGTGGTCTTCAATCAGACATGTTCTAACTGCACACTTCTGTCACTAGGGTGCAGGGGAACCGTCTCCAAAAAAGATGGCCTGGATTAGTGAGCAAGTTATACAAACAAAGCTAGATTCAGTGAGTCTGAATCTACTCTATGCTACAGCAAAGAATGCACACCAATTTCAGAAATAAACAGTGCAAATAAGCAGGCACAATAAGCCTTTAACCAGCAATTCCCAGCTCAGAAGGGCAGAATCTACCTTCTCCTCCCACAAGAGTGTGGACCACAAACCTTCTTAATGTACAGTAACTCACCTGCAGCCCAAGTGATTAAACCAAAAGGCTTAGAATATCAGTTACAATTTAATCAGGTGATTAGCAAGCAGTAATAAATGCAACAGAATAAGTGCAATTGAGTACTTTTAAGAACAGGCAGCAAAGGCAAAATAAACTAATAAAGTAGGAAGCAACACAAATACAGTAGAATTATTTAATTATGTTAAGTGGGAAGGGATGAAACACAATAATTTATGTTTGGGAAACAAATTGGGGGCCTTCCCAAATGCTCTGTCTCTACTCAGTAGAATAAGATGATAGGATGGGACTGGGAGGAGTGTCCAAAATGAGACTTATAGTAGGAGTGGGCAACACAAAAGCCAACAAATTAAGAACACAACAAGGACTGGGTGAGTGGGAGGGGGAACTCTTAAAACTCCAACAGAACATATTAATTAAAACAAAACAAATGTAATACTAGAATAAGATGCACAATATAAGTGTTAAAACATTGGATAAAGGGCTTCAAATCAACATTAAATGCAGAGATGCCTGATACTCAGAGCACTGCTGACCACACAAACATCAGACAGATATACTATATTAAGCCGACACAATGTGACACCAAAAACTTGTAAATGATAAACCGGCTTAGCTCCTCAGACACTGCAAACTTTAATAGACCAAGAGATTGAAAAAACACATAATATTCCTGTACATGTAAACAGATAACTTAGCACTTTCACCCACATACATAGTCGGGCATCATCAGAGTAAAAGAGTCCTTCATCTTTGTTGCATTTAAAGCTATTAGTTACAGACACACCCCTCTAAGCAACCAACCCCAAGCAAACAGCAATTTGTAAATTAGTCACAGTAAAAAATTACTCCTATGCTTGTTTGAAAGCACAGTTACCTATAAATAGAAAAAAATGTTGTTCAACTTAAAACACGAACATTTTAAAAAATCTACATGTTAAACATGTTTGTATAAAAGTAGTAAATAACAATAATAAATAAAAAAAATCATAATGTAATGCTTAACATTCCTCAAACAAATGTAGATTTGTACTTTAAAATGCTAGAAACTGAAATGTGATCATTAATGCCTGGAGGTCTAGATGCATCCAGCCTCAACTGCCAGATGCACTCCCCTCATCTCAAGTAAAACTTTTAAGTCACCTCCTTTGTCATTAAATGGAATTCTGTCTATAGCTAAAAACAGAAATCTCTAAAAATTAGGGCAACTCAGACTGTGCATATACAAGGCATTGTTAGTTCTTTTGTTCCTGATATCTCTTAAGTGTTCCAGGATTCTGAGCCTTAACTTTCTTGTTGTTTTCCCAGCATAGAAAGTAGAACAGCTCAAACATGTAGCAATGTACACTACCATCTTAGTATTACAGTTACAGAATCCAGGACACCTGATAGTTTTATAGAAGCCTTGAACTGCTACATAAGGGCCATTATTAATAAACTTACATGTACTGCAAACTCCACATTTACTCATTTTGGAGCTCCTGTATGTCTCAATATTAGGTTCAGCTTCCGTCCATTCTTTAAGGTTCCTACCCTTACTATATGTAAAAGTTGGGGTGTTTCCTAATATACTTTTAGTATCACTATCAAAAGAACTTTGCCAAGTATCCTTAATAATTCTAATAATTTGTCCTGCCTGTCCATTGTATGGCAAAATCATAGCCTTTTTTTGTGTTGCATGGGACTCTAAAGCCAACTCATTCCCCTCCTGAAATTCCTTATTCAAAATAGGTTTAAGGGTGTAATTCTCTTAGTTTCTATTTTTTTTCTACTCTGGACAAAATTTCTTGTGGATAACCTTTCTGTAAACATAGCAGTCAAGCTGGTCAGCTCAATGTTTAGCCATTCATCCTCACTAATCAGGCTGGATAATCTGACCATTTGCCTTTGACCAAGTTCTTCTTGATATAGTGGGGATGACAACTCTGGAAATGCAAGAAACTGTTAGAATAAGTTTTCTTGATATATACTCAAATTTAGAGTAACATCATGCTTTTTGTATAACATATATCAAATAATTGCAGGTTTCCCCATGTATAGTGTAGGTGAATTTTAAGAATGGGGTAGTGTTGTTAAGGAATCAACAAATGTGTGGATCTGTCCCTACTCCTGTCCAAAAAGTATATCATCAATACACAAATAAACGTTACCTGTTTTATATACTCAGTAGGAACACCTTCTCCATCTCCCATTCCGCCAATACCAAGTTGGCATAGATTGGCACACCTAGCACCCATGGCAACTCCTGCCACTTGTCTAAATAGTTCCCCATCAAATCCAACAAATTGTTGACAAAACCCTTTCCATAAGATCTACCAACAGACTTCGTTTAACAGTATGGAAACCACTATGTTTGTCCAAACTCCTACTGAACATTTCAGACCTTGTACCTGGGAATGATCAAAAAGATTTATAACATCAATTGTCACCATCAAAATGGTTCAGAGGTTTGTTTTGTCTTATAACCTCCAAGCAATGCCACAAATCCTCAGGATGTGTGCCTTAACAATACCTTTACAATGAAAATCTGAGAGGCCATTGCTTCTGTTTTGGACCCTTTTTGCTGACACTATTGGAATGGGTCATTCGGGTTTATGTGAATTTTAAATTCCCAAAATGGAGGTCACGGGAATTCAACCATCAAATAATGGTATTCATTAACATCAATGATCCCTCCATTAACCACTAATAAATACACAGTCAATTTTAGTGTATGCCATACACATTTAATTCCTAGATACTCTGGCATATGTGATTGTGTCACTCAGACTGAAATCTTATTCAAGTAGTGATGTTAGACATGATCCCCCCTCCTTGTCAGGTTTCATGCCCCTGTACAAATTAGTGGTAGTTAGGTCTTGTAGACAAAACCTCTCCCAGGTGTTAGGTTACCCAAATTTCCCCTTCTTGGTCCCTAACATTCTTCTAAGTTGAGCCTCACACAACTTCCAAGATGTGTATACATGGAGTGTGCAGGAGGTATAAAGGTACTCAACCTCTTTAGTCCAATCACATTGTCAATAGTTGGGCTAGGGTTTTGTGAAAAAATACTTCCAAGTGTAACTGTCTAGTATACATCTTAAAATTAACAATATTTTTATTTCAATTCTAAAGAAGGGACAAATGTAACCTTCTTGAATAGAGACAAATAGTTATTTAACTCTAAGTTAGAGAAGTTGAAAACACTAACATTGTAACTTTAACCAAATTACAAAAAATGTGTCATAATAGTTTGTTGAGTTAAATCAAATGAGTCACTCTCAAATATCTGGGCATTCATCCCTGTCAGCTCAATGTTTTTCATCCTCACTAATCAGCCTGATAATCTCATTTGACCTTTGACCAAGTTCTTCTTGATATATGGGATGACCTCTGGAAATGGACTTTAGAATAAGTTTTCTTGATATATGAATTTAGGCTAACATCATGCTATTTTGGTATAACAATATATCCAAATAATTGCAGGTTTCCCCATGTATAGTGTAGGTGAATTTTAAGAATGGGGTAGTGTTGTAGGTATAACAACTGACCACCTTTAATAGTGATACTAAATTACAAGAGGCTGGGTTAGCCACTAAACTTTTGATTTTTAGTGACAATTTTCAACTCTTTTGTGATAACCAAAGGCAACAAATTTTCCTCTGTCTCAGAACTTGTTTCGAAATTTCACCAATTTGTTCACATTTGTTAAAAACAGTTTAGAAAGTGTAACAAACAAGATTGAGGATGAATCCAGATATTTGAGTGACTCATTTGATAACTCAACAAACTATTATGACCATTCTTGTACTTTGGTTAAAGTTGACATGTTAGTGTTTACCTCTCTAACAGGTTAAGATACTATTGTCTCAAAGGTTACATTTGTTTTTTTGTTTAAATAAAAAAATTTTGGGTTTTTAGTTTTTTAAAAATTAAATTTTAAAAAAAAACAAAAAAATTTTTGGGGTTAAATAAACCTTTTTCCGCCACCCTTACATTTTGGGAAAAGGACCAATTAAAAAAAAGGAAATTTTTCCCGGGGGAGTTTTGTTAAAAAATACCATAATTTTAAGGGTAAAATGAAAGGGGGACACCAAAATTTCCAATATGGATCTTTTGATAAAAAAATTTCAATTCTGGTATTGTTGTACATTACTTTGAGGTTAAGGAGGTCTTGATAAAAAGTTTTTTTGGGGGAATTTCAAGGGGATTCCATTTTAAAAAATTTAAAAAAAATAAAGGCCCCCAAAATTGTCCCGGGAAAAAAACAAGGGGCCCCCATGTGAAAGGTATTTTTTTTTGCCAAAATTGGGGGGGCTATAGGTTATGACAAAAAAATTGCCATTTTTGAAATTAATTAAAATTTTTTTTCCCCCAAAGAAAATTTAAAAAACAAACATGTGGTTTTTTTTAAATTAGTGTAAAGGTTTAAAAATTTTTTAAAAAATTTTTGGGGAAAAGGGAAATTTAAAGGGGGAAAAATTTTTGGGTTTTCCAATTGGAAATAAAAAAGGGTGCCCACTAATTTTTTAAAAAGGTAAACTTTTTTTGGACCTTTTATAAATTTTGGGGGGGGGACGAAAAAAATTTTTTTTCTTAAAAACCTACCCCATTCTTAAAATTCACCAAATAAATGGGGAAACCTAAATTTGGGTATATTGTTATAAAAAAAGCATGATGTTACCTAAAGATATTACAAAAAAACTTATTCCGTTTCTTCATTTCCCGACATCCCCTTTTCAAAAAAACTTGTCAAAGGTCAAATGGTCGTTTTCCAGGCGATTTGAGGATGAAGGCCTTTAGCTAAAGATGTTTACAGAAAGGGGGTTTTCCACAAAAAAGGGGCAGAAAGAAATAAAAAAGAAATTACATCCTTTAAACCCATGTGGGAAAAAAGGAATTTCAAGGAATGAGAGAGTCCCATGCCCCCAAAAAAAGGGTTTTTTTGCCATAATGGGAAAGGGAGGACAAATTATTAGAAAAGGATACTTGGCAAAGTTCTTTGATAGTGATCCTATAAGTATATTAAACACCCCCCCCTTTTTCATATAGGGTAGGAACCAAAAAGGAAGCTGAACCAAAGGAAAATAGGACTCCAAAAATTTTAGTACATGTAAGTTTTTTAAAAATGGCCCTTATATGGGTTCAAAGGCCCTTCATGGGGTCCTGGATTTTTTCCCCAAAATGGTATTTGGCCCTGTCTGAGCTGTTCTACTTTTTTTGGGGAAAACAACAAAAAAAGGGGCAAATAAAACAAAAAAATAACAATGCCTTGTATATGCACAGTCTGAGCTGCCCTAATTTTAAAGATTTCTGTTTTTTTTTTGACAAAATTCCATTTAATGACAAAGGAGGGACTTGGGAAAAATTCCGGCTTTACTTGTCTAGAAGAAAATCACATTTGTTTCTAGATTTTAAATAAAATTTTCATTTTTTAAATGTTAGATTTTTTATTTTTATTTTATTTTTTACTTTTCCAAAACATGTGTTTTTTGGAATGGTGTTTTAATTAAAACATTTTTCTGTTATAAGTAACGGGCAAACAAGGGAATTTTACTTATTTAAAACAAATTTCTGTTTGCTTGGGGGTCAAGGGGGTTTGTCAATAAAAGCAACAAAATGAAGGCTTTTTACTCTGAGATAATGATGGGGTTTAAAAGGGGTTACTGTTTCATAAAGAAAATTTATTTT
>NW_025054222.1:0-9988 GCF_019279795.1 Protopterus annectens
TCTCTTGGTTAGAAACCTTTGTGGTCTTTCCAGTTGCTGCAGCTGTCTAGTGGGATACATGCAGAAGGGAGAATTTATGAGATGCACATTTTAGAATGCTTTTCTTACCACTACAGACACATGGTGATCAAAGTTTAGATTGCTATCAACTTTTGTTCTCAAGTCTCACACCACTGAGTTTGAGCTTAGAGGGGTGCTATCTGTGTCATAATTAGCAGGGGGATACTTCTTTACCAGAGGGGTGCTATCTGTGTCATAATTAGCAGGGGGTACTTCTTTACCAGAGGGGTGCTATCTGTGTCATAATTAGCAGGGGGTACTTCTTTACCAGAGGGGTGCTATCTGTGTCATAATTAGCAGGGGGTACTTCTTTACCAGAGGGGTGCTATCTGTGTCATAATTAGCAGGGGATACTTCTTTACCAGAGGGGTGCTATCTGTGTCATAATTAGCAGGGGATACTTCTTTACCAGAGGAGATAGTGAGGCATTTTTTGTGTTAAGTTTTAGTCCATGAGTTTGGCACCAATCATTTGTCTGTGTCAGCCCTTTCTTTAATATGGTAACATCACTGGGGGACTATGACTGTGCCCAATTTATAGTTATCTGCAAACCTGGTAAGACACACAGGCCATTTACCTTCAACTGGACTTCAGAGAAATAGATTCCAAACAGTAGAGGGCCCAGCACAGATCCTTGTGGTAACCCATTGGTAACTGGTCTATTGATGGAGGTGGACTCCCCAACTTTGACATTGTGCATTCTATCAGTAAGTTTGCTAACTGCCTAGTAATGTATGGGTTATTCCCCAACTGGGAGTTTCTGTATGGGGATTGTGTCACAGGCTTGGCTAAATCAATATAGGTGGTATTCACAGTTTTGTCCTCATCCAGGGCTTTTGTGACATTCTCAAAGAAGTCTACCATGTTTGATAAGCAAGATCTACCCTTAATGAAACCAAATTGGGTTGGTTAAAGGGTTTAAAGGTCACATATGTCCCTGTGGCTAAAGTCCATGATGATTCTTTCCATGGCCTTGCAGATAAGGCTGGTTGGGCTTATGGGTTGATAGTTCCTATGGTCACTTGATGGACCCCCTTTGTGCAAGAGGATTACTGTTGCTGTTATCCACTCTACTGGGACACAGCCATTTCTCAAACAAATATGGGCATATATTGACGGTATATCTGACCTTACTCATGAAGTGTACTCAAGGATTCAACATTACCCCTTCACATATAGCATCCAGTCTTTACCCATATTATCACTAAATTCTTCACCTAAATGAGTCACTCCTACCCTCCACTGTTCTAGTATACATTTATTTCTGTAAACTTTCCCCCACATTACTACTGCCTGTATCATCATATTTATTTCACCATAATCATACATTCCCATCTTTCTCACATTGTAACTCCATAATTCTCTTTCCCAAATCACATCTACTTGAAACTGTTTTCAGTAATCTAATTCATTACTATTCCTGCTGTCTCCCTTATCTTGTTCTCCATTTATATAACAAAATACATTTTCATATCCATTTTGCTCAACTATCTTTTTCTCTATAGTCACTTTTATCTTTACTCTGTACTGTGCATTATACAATTAGGATAGAGGTTTTACTTAATGTACGGTTCTGAAAAAATGTATGAACGCCTTTTACTGTGTAAGATGCAGTCTGGTAACATTGATATCCTAGATCTTCTGTGATTATTGTAACTGTTTTCTACTGCAATTTTTAATTTGAGCATATCTTCCTAAATGTCATGGACTACCTGTATTATACTTTATGTACGTAAATGTCTGGCATGATTTTAAGTCCCTTTTTTATAACATGTTTGTTGTACAAACTGTTTGCAAATCTCCTATTATATATATTATTTTCAGGTGGAGGTTTTCTCCCTGGGCCTATACTGAAAATGGATGGGCAACACATTCAGATTTTCCCAGTAAATAAATTCAGTCAAAAAGTAAATCCATCAGCAAAGTAATCATAGGATCATAGGAGTTTACTAGGCTAATGGCCCTGGGGCCCTTACAAGTCTAGAAAAAAGTTTATCCACAAAAACGAAACCTCAGTTAGCACCTGTCTCCTCTGTCAATGAGGGACACAAGTGGAACTCCTGGGACAAATTTGTGGTTTCCCATCCACTCATCAAGATTGTGCTTGAAGAGGGTCAGCGAGGTACTCTGCTTGACATGTACTGGAAGTCTATTCCAGAGACAGGACACTTTTGGGGAACTAACCTATCTCTCCATCAGGTTTTGTTGATGTTGCATATTAGATTTAGACCTTTTGAGCAGGTAATGCGCGAAGAGTTAGACTTATGGATATCAAGCTTCTCTAGTAGGGGAGGGTCCAAGATTGCCTTGTAGGTGAGACACAGTTCACCTCTGAGCAATCTGTATGATATCAAGTACAGAGATAGTGATCTGAGCCTGTGCACATAGGACAGGTGTTGGAAGCCATATATTCTCTTTGTGAGGTATTTCTGTGGCCTTTCCAGTTGGTGCAGATGTTTGGAGAGGTACATACCAAATGGGGCTTTATACTCAGTTATTGGCCTAATGAGGGAAGAGTATAGAGAGGTAATAACCTCCTTTTTTCTAAATGCAATCCCTTATGAAATGAACCAACTAAAAGGTTTTTCTGACCACTGCCACTACACAATGGTAGAATGTGAGACTGTTGTCAACCTGTGTACCCAGGTCTCTCACCACTGGTTGTGTGCTTAGGGGGTTGCTGTTAATGTGGTAATCAGTAGGGGTCATGTTTTTGCTGAATGGTATGATGATTCATTTTTTTGCATTTAACTTGAGGCCATGACTTTGGCACCAGGTATGTGTTGCTGGGAGACCCTCTTGCAATATGTTAACATCATCTGGGGAGTCAATGACAGCACTCAACTTATAGTCGTCCTCAAACTTGGTCAGCTACAGGCCTTTTGTCTTTGCCTGGACCTCTGAGAAGTAGATGCCAAACTGTAGGGGTCCCAGGACAGATCCCTGGGGAGCACCACTAGTGACAGGTTTGCTGTCTGAGGTGGATGTGCCTATTTTGACCACATGGGTCCTGTCAGTGAGCCATGTGGCCATCTACCTGATGAGATAGTGATTTATGCCAAGTTGTGTTAGTTTTCTGATAATGCCCGAGTGGGGGATTGGGTCAAAGGCCTTGGCAAGTCAAGGTAAGCTGTATGTACTGATTTTCCCTCATCCAGGGCCTTGGTGACAGTCTCAAAGAAGTCAGCCAGGTTCACCAGGCAAGATCTGCCCTTGACGAATCTGAACTGGGGAGTCAAGTGCTTGGAGATTGCATATGGCATTGTTTATGAGATCCCTAATAATACACTCCATGGCTTTACAGATCAGACTTGTCAAGCTAATGGGGTGATAGTTTCCAGGGTTAGTAGTGGCATCACCTTTGTGCAAAAGGATGATAATGGCAGTTCTCCACTCTGATGGAATGGCACCTGTACTTAAACTGCGGTTGAAATGGGTGCTCAATGGCAAAGCTAGTTCTTGTTGGAGATGGTGCAAAATACAGCCTGGGATGCTGTCAGGTCCCATGGAAGCTGTGTTCTTTGTCTTGGATAGGGTCAACACTTGATATACAGAGATGTGAGGTGCAGGACAAGTATCTGGGATGTCAAAAGGGCCTTTGGGGGTGAGAAGGGGTGAATATTTAAAAAAAAAAAACACATACCCCTAGGCTAGGCGTCCCCTGAGGTAGTGTGCAATACTGCTCTGCCCAGCCAATTGCAAAGGTATATGCTATGAGAGACCCTGACATAACTGTACTACCCAGGATCAAGTTCCTCTGACTGTAGCAAGAATATCAGAACAACTCCTTGCAACAAACTCTGCCCAGCCAATTGCAAAAGTATATGCTCTGAGAGATCCTGACATAGCTGTACTACCCAGGATCAAGTTCCTCTGACTGTAGCAAGAATCTCAGAACAACTCCTTGCAACAAACTCTGTCCAGCCAATTGCAAAGGTATACGCTCTGAGAGACCCTGACATAACTGTACTACCCAGGATCAAGTTCCACTGACTGTAGCAAGAATCTCAGAACAACTCCTTGTAACAAAGTACAGGACATATTTATATTAACCTACTGTTAATCTAGTTTCACCTAAAAGTACCTAGGAATGCTAACTACCTCAAATGGGAATCTAACCACCCAGCCTGATTCTCTGACCACTAAAGGACACCTCTGTAGCTTTAGGAACTCCCTTTTGCCCTTAGAGGCTTCATAAAAAAGCTGTCCTTAACTTTATTTTACCCTCTGTAAAACTACACAAAGCCCTAAGCAGCCATTTCTCACTGATTGATTTTCTCCTGACTGTGTGATCTCATGAACAGGGTTTCAGCACATGCCCCTTTTCCCCACATATCCAAACCTAGATTATATCTCAGCCCTGATACCTTGGGTGCCATTTTTAAAACACACATACCCCTAGGCTAGGCATCCCCTGAGGTAGCGTGCACTTCTGGTAAGACTGTGGCATTATTGTTAACTTTCCAGATTAACCACATAGCCATTGATACTGCATTTTCTGTACTGATGCGTGTTTTACTAGCTAAATGAACATGTGCTAATTATGTGTGAAATAATAATTGCTTGCAACTGCTCTGTTGTTGCTAGACTGCTACGGGTTAGCTAATTTAGCCTTACTGCTGATGAAATCAATGAATGCAGCACTGTTATTAATTGTAAGTCAGTGCACAACTGCACTGTTATCTTGTACCAACTAGCTGAATGAAATCTAAACACCAAAGGTATTTTCTGGTGCGGTTGATATTTAAAACTGTATACTGTTTGCTTTAGAAAGGTTGCCCGCAACTGCACTGTTATGTAATTTGTATTGACCAGATCCCTAGCAGGAAAGTATACTGTACTGCTGTTGAATGTTAAAGTTTATGGTTTGCCTCTGAAAGTTTGCTCGCAACTGCTTTTGACCCTTTAGAAGCTCTGTTCTTAGTAACTTGCCTAGGAAATCTGATACAATTTATCTATAGACTACTTTGCAACATATTACCTGAACCACTGCTTGTTATGGAGTTGCTATTCTTGCCTGAACACTAAATTATTGTCCGTTGTATTGTGAGCATCCTGATCTTCATTCTTGCAATTCTCTGTACCTTTTCCCACTCAGTATTCCTACTAAGCCTCATCTATATTCTCCCCTTTTTTCCTAGCTCTGCCCAGCCAATTGCAAAGATATATGCTCTGAGAGACCCTGACATAACTGTACTACCCAGGATCAAGTTCCTCTGACTGTAGCAAGAATCTCAGAAAAACTCCTTGCAACAAAGTATGGGACATATTTATATTAACCTACTGTTAATCTAGTTTCACCAACAAGTGCTCGCTATTTAGCCACCCAGCCTGGTTCCCTGACCACTAAAGGACACCTCTGTAGCTTTAGGAACTCACTTTGCCCTTAGACTTAGAGGCTTCATAAAAAGGCTGTCCTTAACTTTATTTTACCCTCTGTAAACCTACAAAAAGCCCTAAGCAGGCATTTCTCACTGATTGATTTTCTCCTGGCTGTGTGATCTTGTGAACATGGTTTCTTGCCTGCTTTGATCCCCTCCCTGTCCCCAATTCTCACCCACCCCCAGTGCTCTTACCTTTATTGGAAACAGTAACCATTCCCATCTTTCAAACAGCCAATCACATCACTACACACCACTACCTCCACCATCTTCCCACCTTTGTCCCTCCTGCTCTGCTAACATGTACAAGCACACCATACCTATACTCACTAAATCCAACTTCAGACCAGTGACAAGTGGAGTACCACAGGGTTCAGTCCTAGGTACTCTCCTGTTTGGTATATACTTCTCTGAAGTACAGGCCAACACAGAAGGTCTTTGGCTAACAAAGATCGCAGATGACTGCAAACTACGAGCCATAATCAAAACCGCTAACGATGTGAACATCCTACAAAAGGGCCTCACTGAGACAGGTGCCTGGTGTCAAAGCCATGGCCTCAAGCTCAATGCCAAAAAGTGCATTGCCATCCCTTTTGGTAAAAACTTTGTACCCATGAACTACCGCATAGGCGGTAGTCTACTTAACACCGAAAGTGTGATAAGAGACCTTGGGACACAGGTGGACAGTAGTCTTTCCTTTGATAATCACATTGCCACAGTAGTCAGGAAATCCTTCTACGTGGCACACGTCATCACAAAAGGTTTCTCATCCAGGAAAAACGAGGTCAGTGTTCCCCTCTGCTCATCACTCATTTGACCCATTATAGAGTACAACGCCCCTTTTGATATGTGCCTCACAAGACATCTACAACAACTGGAAAGGCCGCAGAAATACCTCACAAAGAGGATTACTGGCCTCAAACAGATGCCTTACGCAGACCGTCTAAAAAAACTGCAGCTTTACTCCGTCACATATCGCCTACTCAGAGGCGATTTCTGCCTAACACACAAAGCTATATCAAACCCAGAGCTTTTGGACATGCTCCACTTAAAGAAATCCCAATCCCTCTGAGCTACATGCTCTAAGGACCTAAACCTTGTCACCACAATCAACAGAACATGCTGGAGGGATAGATTCCTGTCCCAGAGACTTCCAATACTCTGGAACAAACTACCTATCTTTATCAAACAAAGCTCCTCAGTAGCACTCTTCAAGAAAAATCTTGATGATTGGATGGGAGATATGAAATTCACCCTGGGGATCACTTCTGTGGCTCTACTCGACAGTGGCACAGGAAAATTATTTTCTTGGGTGGTGAAAGCCAGGGTGCCTTTTGGCTAGGCTTATATAGGTCCTAGTACCTACCTATGAACCTATGATGGCCTTAGGGCCAACAGCCTAGTGCCTACCTATGATGTCTGAGAGATAACATGGTTAATGTATAAAACTGTATTTTGTAACTGTCTGAGAAAATAAAGAGGTGGATCCTTCACTTAAAGCACTGCTATAAGGAGATACTAAAATAATGTTTTTTCTTCTCTTTAAGTTCTGCACCAACCAAATATGCCAGTAGCATAATAGCTCTTTATCACTAACTTTCATGTTTCCTACCTCTGAATGTCTTCATGAGGGTAGATATGATAATGTGATCTCACTGTCTTGGAAAGCTACATTTGGTTCATAATTAGATTAATTTTCCCTAGTCTCTGATCTCAGTTCCATTCACATAGAAAAGAAGTAGTGAGCAATCCAGGTATAGAAAAAACACAATTTCACCAGCACTTCTTTATTCAAGCGATCAAATACTAAATATTAAATATAGAATGTTGAATAACTAAATATTAAATACCCAATTCCTGATTTCAAACCAAAAGGCTTTAAAGTCTTAAATTTTAAAATCATCCTAGTTTCTAACTCAAACAGTTTGGCCACAGGATCACCCCCTCTAGACAAAAAAGGTCTACCAAGCACACAAAATTTCAAACTACTAGGGGAATCACCATGTTTATCATGGAAGTGTATTGCAATAGGGCTCACTTCATTGTTATTCCTTATGTCTTTTAGATGTTCTAGAACCCGGATCCTAACCATATGCTTGGTTTCTCCTATGTACCAAACATCAATACAAGAACAGCCCAGGATATATACCACCCCTGTGGATCTACAGTTAAAAAAGAAGCTAGGCACAAATGTCTTGCCATTAATACTATTTAAATTCATAGCTCTATCACAGATACTGCAATGACCACATGGAAAAGTACCAAAAGGCAAAAGGTTATTGTTCCCCTTAACAAAATTATGATTTAATAGCTCTTTAAGATTCTTCCCCCTCTTAAAAGAAAAAATAATATGTTCCACAAACAAATGACCTATAGTTTCATCCTCACTCACAATCTGCCAATATTTCCTCACTATATGAATCAACTCACTAGAAAATGGAGAAAATCTTGTAACATAAAAAATCTTATCATCATCAACCTTTATGCCATGCATTCTGCCCTCAGACTTATTATTCATAACTGATGTATGTGATCTATCATTAATATGCCCAAGTAATTTTTGTTTGCATCCCAATAAATGAGCCTCATCATAGCATCTTCCTCTTAATCTTACCAAAACCTTGTCCAATTCATTAGTTATTTCATTAATGTCACTAGTATGATTATAAATTCTTTTAAATTCACCATATGGTAAAGAATTCAACAAATGTCCAGGGTGCATGCTAGTGGCATGTAAAAACATATTAACCAAGGTAGGTTTTCTATATGGCCTATAGCAAATAACTTCACCAACCCTATATAGCGTTACATCCAAAAAATGTATGCATTCCCTATTTAACTCATAAGAGAAAGTTAAACCATGCTCATTAGTGTTAAGAGTTTCAAAAAAATAAAAAAAATCATTAACATCACCCTTACAAATAAGAATAAGATGATCTATGAAGCGCTTATATAGCAAGACATTGTTCCTAAAAAATAAGGTGGGATAAACAAATTTCTTTTCAAAAAATCCCATATATATGATGGCGCAAAAGCAGCCCCCATAGCCATGCCCTTCAACTGCAGAAAAAATTCATTATTAAAAGAAAAATAATTATGGATTAGACAAAACTCAAGCAGATTGATCAAAAAGGTGGTCCTAGGCCCATCACTCAGCATATCCATAACAGACTCCAGGCCCCATCTTATACTAATATTAGTATACAATGATTTTACATCAATGGTCACCCAATAAAAATCATTTTGCCATTGAATATTAGACAATTAATTTATCAAATCTTGAGTATTAGAAATGTGTGCCACAACTTTCTTCAAATGTGTTTTTAAATGAAAATCCAGAAAAATGTTAATATTGTTTAAAAAGGAGCCCACCCCTGAAACAATAGGCCTACCCGGGTGATCAAGTAGGCACTTATGCACTTTAGGCAAAGCATACAAAATAGGAGTAATAGGCCTCTTAATATGTAATTTACACGCATCCTTATGATCAAAGAAGCCAAGACATTCCCCTCTTTCTAATAAAGCCAAAAGTTCGTCATTATATTCTGTTATAGGGTCCCTTAGTAAACTTTTATATTCATCCACATTTTTCAATAGTCCAACTACCATCTCACAATATTTTTGTTTGTTCATTATAACCCAATTGCCACCTTTATCAGCACATTTGAATATAAAGTCAGTCTTCTGTTTTCTCAAACTCTGTAAAGCAAGCCATTTATTTTTACTTAGATTATAATGTTTCATTTTCCCCAGAAATTCAGTCAATGCCATAGAAATTTCTTTAAACAAAATCCTTATAAATATAGACATAGCAGGTACATTAATAATAGGTGCAATTTGTTTGTCAGTTGTTAAATGGGTAACATTAATTTTCCATATCCAGTCTGATAACATCTCAAACTATCCACTATCCCATCCACACTGAAAATTTCAGCATCATCATAGTCATATAATGACATATTCAACAAGTCCTCATCAAAATCATCACCAAAATTAGAGTTGCTTAAATTAACATTTTCACAAGAATTAGCAGCATTTTTGTAAAAATAAACTTTCAAAAATAATTTTCTACTGAATGCTTTTAACTCTAAATATAAGTCAGCTAAGGAGGGATAACATGTGGGTACAAATTTACTGCCTTTTAACAAAACAGACTTCATATCATTAGTAAGCCTGAGACTAGACAAATTCACAATTTGTAATGTCCGTACATTGTACTCACACACCTCTTCACACACCTCTTCTTTTTGGTGTTTTCTGAACAATCCAGGTATGTTTGAGAATTATTAGTGAAGTGCTTTCTGAACTGTAAATGAATAGCTAAGATATCACAACATTTTAAACTGTGGACTTTTGTTTCATTTCCATTGATTTTCTCCTGTCTTCCTTCACTAAATTAGCCAGAGTTTCACATTTCCATGCTCAACTGATTAGGAAAGTTGCTGTCTGCAATTATCCGGCTTCTTTACTTTCAAACTACAAAGGGTTAAGTGAGTTTGTGACCACAGAGAAATAACAGTAGAGAATAAAAGAATTGTGAATTCTTA
>NW_025054223.1:0-8206 GCF_019279795.1 Protopterus annectens
TGCAACACACAGGTGGTGGACCCCAAATCACAGTGATTTACACATACTGTATGTTTTCAGACAATGCATCATAGGTTCCATGTTCGATACCCATGTTTGTGACCGCTAGACACATTGTGACAAGTGACGGTGAGTACACTGTACACCACACGTTACACGCTCGCTGTGTTAGCATACCGTACATTGCCCCCCGGCCCGTTGCCACTGCCATGTGTTGACAAACACGCACTTCCCTAGTATGGACCCCCATGTACCCACACATCCTTGGCCATCCACTACACATAGCTGGGTGACACATTACACAACATACCATACCTACACTACCCTCAGCATGCACCATACCTCCATGTGTCTGTGTGCTATACCTACAGACATCCCCCCTCTGGTTGATGAACATATATGCTTTGCGGCCCTGCTAGCCACCCTCTCGACACACACCCATTGCCGCATACATGGTACATGTCTCAACAGCCGGTACCGACATCTGCTGGGGGTAGTTAATGGCATGGCACCCTGGCAGGACAGTATACATGACTATGCTGACACATATCACAGTGCACTTCCGCTACTTTACGCACTGGTAGGGACCATGCTATTCCACACAGAGACATGGTGGTACTGGCCTTTTCACAGTCGCCACAGTGGTATTCATGTTCCATGCACATGTGCTGTATGTGCACATGTGCAGGCTGTTGCACGGTGGGTATGTTCAAATGTGTGGGGTGCATCACTTGACAGTCATGGTGTGTCCACGTGGTCCATCACATACTCCACAGCTAGCTACCTACACATGACCCATACATTGCTGTGTGAACCCTCACGGAGTGTGGTGGTATGTCTATGTTGTTTGGCTACATCCACATTCAATGAGCATCCCAGTCCCCCAGGCATTGCTGACAGAGATGTTGTTGAAACATGCCAGCCAATGGGTACCTACCAACAATAACACTCTCACTCACTACGGGGTTTCCCAATCCATACATGGACATCCATTGTCCCTGTGGACACATACATGGTACTGCCATGCACAGTTATGTCCTGGACACTGTCCCAATGTCACCTCCAATCTCCTAGCTGTTATATGCCAACCTGGTTGTTATGTGTCTCTGCGGCGGCCCACTGGATTAACTGCTAGCCCATCCACGGACGTTGTGTAGCTTGACCACCACACCACCCCATCCATCACACTACACAGGGGTGGTCTGCATTGCCCTGTGGGACTGCATTCATACACCCCTGACTGCACCATTCAGTATGGCACTGGGGCACATCCTCCCTCCATGCTTCACACACTCATTGACGACCTCCATGCCTTTACTGGCACCCTTGTTGGGCTCTGTGTGCCACAGCCCCCACATCCACATGCTGGCCACCTGTCATACCATTGCATGGGTGGTTGGTGTGGTACAGAGGGTAACAGATCAGACATATCCCCCCATTGCCCTTCAGCACCATTCCACATTCTGGTATTGGCAATGTACACATCCACCATCACATCATACCCTGTGTCTCAGGATGTTAGCCTAGTGACTCCTGGACAGGTCACACAGTGGTGCAAGCATATCATGCTACCTACGACATGTCAGGTACATGTGGCATTAAAAGTCCTCAGTCATGTGGCCCCTCATGTTCACTATTTGCTTACATACACAACATGCTGTCACGTAATGTCCATGCCTACATATCCCACATCTACATACCTGGCAGCATTCTAGCTCCACCAGCTCATACTGCTAACAACCATACAGGTGTCGTGTGGCAGATATATTGTGTAGATGTCATTGCTCAGATACATCACACATGGTGCATACACATCACCTTTGCATAGCAACAGTCATCCACTGGGTATCACATGGATACTGTCCCTATACATGCATATCACATTGTACATGGTTGCTGTACACACATGCCCCACATGGTGCTGTGGTTGCCATATTCCACTGTGGCGTGGGTACACATCTGCAGGGCCACACATATCTCGACTATGTGTGTTGCTGGGACGTTGGGAGCCTTGTACCTGTGCCATACACACATCTACACGGGCAGGGTTACAATAACACATGTGGTGTACCTTCCACAATGGCTACACTTTCCATGTCACGTATAGTCATGCCGTGATGTATACCAGGCTCAGACAGTTTACATATGCAGATGACAGCGGGAAGACATCTGTACTCATCTGCATACCACTTACACAGGGGTGTCATCTACTCTGCCATGGGCCATGTCCTCCACATTACTGATGCATGTAGTACTCCTACATGGCGTTTGCAGTGGGCAGGGTGAATGAAGCACTCATGCATATGTGCAACATGCCACATTGCTTAGCCTGGGCTTCTGTGTTACCTCCAGACTAGACACACACCATGCTGTAGAACATAGGTCCTGTGCACATCCCACAGGGACACACTGTGGCACTGGTCATGTGATAGCTCCCTTGCTGATAGGGTGACACATACACATGGGACCACCACAACGGCAGTACTGTGTAGACATGCAGTTGACATCCACCTTTGCTGTTCAGTGGCCCTACCATGGGGGTGACACTACTGTGTACATTGCACATGTGTTTACATGGACCTGCCAGATTCATTGTTGCAAAATTGCACCTGCTACAGATAGCTTGGACATGGTTACTTGATGTTCCTTCCATTTCGGTGGCTATTCTGCTACTACTCTGTCCCATAGTGCAGGCCATACATATCCTGTTAATGTACATAACACTAGGCCATACCTCCATCATGCATGCTATGCCTGTGATACTGTGTATAATGTCTGAACATATCCATCATGATAGCTTTACATTACACATATTGACATGGTCCCCCCTACTGCGAGGCATACGTGCCATCGTGCACATTATATGACATCGATATCTGCCCATACACATGTGTGCTGTGACACTATACATACATGTCCTATCCCCTGCTGTGGCACTTCATTGTTGGACATCCACTGCCAGCATCAGCGTGGGTGGTGGCATTGTTCTGTGTTTTAAATCCCTATGGCACCCTTGGGTTATCCCAGCTGTGTACATGATGTCCCACTGCTGTGCACACGGTGTCCACAGTCGTTGGTATGCTCAGCGGGTTAACACTACATAACCACCTTTCACCACTCTCTGCTTTATGGACAGGTATCTTTACCTACAAACCCCGTTCACATACAGTGCAGATTCGTCATACATATCATGCGTTACACACCAGTACATCTCGTGGGTTCTACATACCTTTCCTGTATTGCTTTCCGTATTCCATTTGAGTCTCGCTACTGACAAGTGATCGGCTCTTGTGGGAATAACGTCTTTGTTCGGTATGAACATACAGTTTGACTATCCTGGGAGTCTTCCTTATATCCGTCGTCACCTGCGGCATGTGGGTTCATCACACCAATAGCTGTTCCTCGGTGTGTACTTATGCATATCACCTGTGCATCTCCTCCATTAAATGCTACGTCGTCGGAACTAGGGCATGGTTCATTCATCGTCTGGCCGTTGGTTATTTGCACTACCTTCGTGGGGATGGTATGTATTGTGTTATGTTATGTGTGACTGCAACCGCTATGTGTGGCATCAGGTACATTTCGCTGTGGTGTTAGCCGTGGATTGTGTGTGTTGGGTATGGTATTATGTTCCACATGTGGGTGTCCGTGTCCTGGCAGCGTCTGTCGATGGCGTTTTGCATTCTGATGTGTAACATCGCTCTTGTATTCCTGTACACAACGGATGCAGGTATGCATCCGCTGCTGATAGTGTTTCCCATGCGAGATGTTGTGGGTATGCTGCTGTCATTAACTGCCAGTATGTTTTTGCTGCTATTTCGGCTTGTATCCCTTTGATATGTGCGATGGGGTATATCGGCGGCTGTGGGTGACGGGTACGAGTTGTGGGCCTTGCATTTGTACATACACGGTATGCTTGTGTGTGTGTGCTCCATCCCTGCCTGGGGAGCTGCAAGTAACCTGTCTGTTGTTCTAGGAGTGTAGGTTTTGTTGATGTCGTCTGCTGTCGGTACCGCCTGCTTGTGTGCTTCCTGCATGTATTCCTCCGTCACATCGGTAGTATATCTGCAGCTGTTCGTACGTGCCGACTATCCCTTGGCATTTTGTCACGGATATTTACGGTCATTGTGGTCCTGTAGTTGGGACGGCCTGTATGCTACCGGTTGCCACCTATTCGGGTGGCAATTGCTTGTTTAACACTCGTAGAACACTCAGCGGTGTTTACGCGATGATACGTGTCCACGATCGGTGCCGGGGTAGCACATGCGTATTTCCGCGGTACATAACTATTGCTGCGTAACGTTGCCGATGTATCGTGTTGGAATTAACATGTCGGCGCCATACATACGGTGATGGTTTGTACATGCGTCCTTTGCATCTCATGTTGGCTATACTCCTGTGGTACATTCTGGGACATTTTCACTTTGCATCGTTTTACGTCATCAGGTGCCTAGCCAGTGAGGAGCTCTCAGTACTACTTTGTGGGTACTGCTATACATACGCCTGTGGTTCCTATACTGTATGCCTACACATGTTATTCCACTCCGCCTGTCACATGTCACCTACATACACATTTTACAGTGTCACACACATTACACTGGCACAGCGGAACACACGACACACTCACCTCACACATACACATACTGCCGCTTTCGCAGGGACGGTTGCACACAGTACCTACGTTGACCACATCGCCGGCGGGTGTCTACCTCCACCCTCATATCCTAAGAATATTACCGCATGTCCTGTTACTGTATCGTGGCCTGGCGATCATCCCGAATGGCGAATATGCATTTAGGTGGGTTGACCTTTCCATGGGTGGCGTTCCCTGCTCTGTCCACCCTCCCGGATAGTCGGGTTGTCGTTCACTATGTTTACTATGTGGAGATTTCGTCTTACTTCTCTGTAACCTTGCATCCCTGTGATTCCCTGTTTAACCTGTTGTACTTTATATCTGTGTATGTTACATATATTTCCCGTGTGTAATGATATCTATCCCATATCTGTGTATGCACATATGTACATATGTAGACACCTTCGTGGCAGCATCGCTCGCCTCTGCTGTCGGACCAGCTCGGTTGAGGTGTTGGCGTTCCATGCTCCGCTGGCTGTTGGTTTTGCAGTGTTTGGGTGCTACCTATGTTGGAGTCACACATGGGACCACCCATCGGTACACATTACGGGCGGACATGTTTGTGTGCCTCCATTTCACTGTGTGTGCAGGTAGGGGGGTGTCAGTCCATGGGGCCTACGCTGTCAGTGTATGTGCTATCGTTCCTCTTTGCCAAGGCATAGGCATATTGGGTGCCTCCTCTGCCTACTGGGGCTGGCACAGTGTGTTCATGGCGCTGAATGCCTGTGCCTGTGCTTCATTTTTGCAGTTGTGGGCGGGCTTGGTGGCCTCACACCATTATGCCCTTGCAGCAGCTGTTTCGCGAGGATCATATTATGTAGCATAGCACATACTATGAATATGTGGGCACATGTGCCTGGAGAGTACTGCAAGGTCTCCACACCAGATGTATCCAAGCACCGGAACCATGATTTAACATCCCAAACACACTTCCATGATTTATTCTGGCTCAGGCAAGCAGGCCTCATGGCATTCTGCATGTGTGTGTGTGCATTTCTTGATGGGTGTCATCATCCACGGCCCAAGTGTAGCTCTGCATCCCCCACAAGGTGACCTTGTGTGATGTCCCTCTGGCGAATACCTGATACAGCTGTGAGGCATGCCAGATATGGGAGCTCTGGTAGCTCCAGGCTGCCAGCACACACATCCATAATAATGCCTCATGATTGCACACCTAATTCCTGGCAATTGATGGAGGGAATCCTCATGGATTATGTAGCGCTCACTCCTGCTCACCGGGTGGTGACTTGATTTCTATGTGCTGCAGACAGTCTATCGCACCCAGTACCGGGTATTGTGCCACACGGGTGGAAGTGGCTATTGCCAGCCAACCCTCCTGAGATCTGGGGCATATATACCATGGCATAAATGGCATCCAGAAACTGGTGTAGTACCCTGGATGCTGGATGCCTGTGATGCCCATTATATCCCGGTTGGCCTTTGAAAGGGTACCTGTTGCCAGTATTCACAAGTTTACATACCTTGTGTCCACTGGAGGCCTCCCCTGTTGTCTCTTGTTCCCAGGTCACGGCACAGCTCCACCATTTGCTGCAACGGTCCCTCTCCAACTTGTAACGCCTCCCTACTATTTAAGGTTCCAGGCCCCTGGTAGGTCACCTTGGTCTGAACACTCTCCTTCCTCTGAGGCCTCCAGGTAGTTGTCGGCACCCTCCGCAACTCCATCTGTCTCTACCACATGCCGATGCATTTACGGCTAATGCAGCACCCAACATATACATTTTAAAAGTTCCCGGTTAATTGCAGGCGAGTGCTTTGGGAATTCGGGCGCTGTGTGTTGTGTGCATTCCCACTTTATATAGTGTTAACAGTAACGTGATGTCATTGCGTGTCTCAAGGCCGATTTGTGGGTTATCTCCGTGGTTTCCACTGCTGGGTACTTGCAACGCTGTTGCCTTTGGTGTTACATTACACTTGCCTGCATTGGTTTAGCTTTACACCTACTACTGCTCGTAATCGCTAGAATCAGCTATTTCCGGGAGTGCATCCTGCAGGCACATGGCATCTCATGCATTTTGTCTGCCACCGCTATGCTAACTCTCTACTTGGCTGTGTTGTATCGGTTCTTCACTCTTTTGCATTTCTGCAACATCCACTACTTTCTTTTGCATTCATATGCCTCCTTTGCTGTTTTGCAGGTTTCTGCATGCAGAGTTGTCAGCTGCCACCAATTGCCCCTTCGTGGGTTAGATTGGTGTTAATTGCTCATTACGCGACTCCAATTACACTGCTTCCCAAGATTTCATTCTCCGTGATCACCTCCTGTATCCACGGTTGTTGACGGGCACTGCCATGACTGGTTTTAGAACGAATATCCTCGTACATGCATCTGTGCGCCGCATCAGGTAATTTCCTCATGATCTATTTCCTCGCCACCGGTCATGATGCTGTGATGTGTACTGTAGGCAGCCCAGGCCTGTTGGCCCACGTGCTTCCTCCCACAGTGGCACACCCCTCGCGATTGGACAGGTATTCTAGCCACCGGTGTATTATCATTATGCCATTTGGTAGCTCTTACCGGGCGGGGTTTTAAGCGATTCAGTATTATCTGCCCCATTTGCATGGTATTGACTACTACTACATGGTTACGGGCGCTTGAGATTAATCGCCGGCCACTCCTTGGGTGTCCTCAAATGGGTTAGTCATCCATACCATGGTGTATTGTGGCTGTGATGTTGATGTAGTCTTATACTGCTCTTGTATGACATTGTCACACATTTCATTGTTCCTCACCTTCCGCGGATATGTCCCGGGTTCTGCTGTTGTGGTTTTTGGCAAGACATACACATTTATGTCATACGCATTTTCTGCATGTTTCTTTTGACATCTTTTGGTTTCTTTTCCCATTGCTGTTGCAACAGTATGACACCTTGACGCTGGCAGCCTTCCTCACATTCTATGTCATGTTTGGATATATGTAAACCGCTTTTTGGTTTACATTGCCGCGGTTGTTATGTTACGCCTGCACCACTCGTGATTCACATTTGCCTTCATTTGCATGGTACCGCACATGGGGAAGTTAACATACCCACGCCGGAAGCGGCACAACTCCAGCATACACGCCGTGATGCAATGCGGGTTTGATCGCACTCCTGAACTTACGCTGCGTCTGGCATTGTATACTTATGCGTTTCATGCAAGGTTCATGAATCCCAGGGTATGGTTATATAGTTCATTGTTATGAATTCACTAAGTCATCTAAGATTGAAAGTGTAACAAATAATTGAGTAATACTCTCTTCCTGTTATAAAAAGGTAAAAAATAAGTTATTATTGTACTGTTTTTTTTTTTGTTCCTCTCTCTCTCTTGCTTCACTTCTGCCTCATTCTAAAGTAAAGAGGTAACATTAATGTACATGAATTTTTTTTTTTAAGTTAGGCATATTTATGGTTCATACTTTTACATGGTTATCAATATTATATGTATTGCTTTACAAAGATGCTTGATTTTTTTTTTGTTTACGAGACCACCCTATTCTCTTGGGAATAATTATACCCTTAGTGGCTATAAAGAGTGAAAAACCCAACTTTTTTTAAATTAATCATTTAAGTGAAG
>NW_025054224.1:0-9611 GCF_019279795.1 Protopterus annectens
TAAACAGTTATCCATTGATAATGCTGTTTCCTCAGACATGTGTCTGTTTCGATCATACCTATCACCTCTAGTGCAAACGTCTGTACAAACCCACATGATGGACAGATAGGGGCAGATTCTACATATTGCTCTTACACACGTAGATAGTTGACAGTATTATAGGTTTTGCATTAGTATGACCTTTCTGAGGGATTTGGGGTCTTAAACACATATGTTTATCATTATATAATGATGTCAGTTCTCAGGTATTTGGCTGACAGGTACAGATTGTGAGAGGAACACACCACACATATGAGGCATACATCTGCACATTCATACAGTTGCGAGGTATGTTTCTGATACTGGACATCTATTTCCTTACATCAATACACACAATACATGGCGCCATCACAGGCCAGTTACCATTACATTCCTATTGCGGGACACACCCACCCACTGGGTTATATTCCTCACACAGGCCAACAGGTGCTTATCCACACTAATTATTCCATCATGTACCTTATGTGTATGCCGGTATTTGTGCTTTCTGTCAGTGGCAGAGCTCACGTACAAGTATGGGGGACTGGACACTGTATCAGTGACACTGCATGACACCCTGAGGGACACATGTCTTTTGAGTCTATTAACCTTGCACATTGACTTTCACAGGCCATACATTGTAATTCACATTTGTGGACAAGCATGCTTATGACTTGTACATGTTTTGTCATTTGCCCTGATGTCTTTCTTTTCACCTGTCCACCTAGGATCACTAGTTGTGTACATGTCATTAGGACAGGTTACCTTCATACCTCTCACCTGTACACATTATGGGTATATGCCCTGGGGTTTGACCTATGATTCTGCTACATTTGTCATGATAATGTGCCTTTCTGGTAGATTGCTGGCAAGCCATGATGGACTGTGCGGTTAGGTAATCATGACTGACATTTCTATTTCATGATTACTAACTCTCATAACATTCGTATTCCTGACTACGCAATTATTCTATCAACTGTCTGACTTTGCCCGGTATATTTAATATAGTCCCTATTTGTCTGTGTACTATGCCTTAGTCCAGCTGACTTATTCTGACACTCTGGCAGGTATGGGTACCATGTTGGTATGCGTGTCCTTCCATGATAATTGCCTACATGACACTGATATAGGTCCTCGTCTTCCCCAATGGTTTACACAATATCCAGTAGATGGATTGCACCGTTTTGGAGAATGTAGGTGTGTGCTATACCCACATAGGTATATTGATCACTCCCATGGGGTGTACCTAATGGATCTGTGCCAACCAACACCTTGGCCCAATTCTGCATACCCATGATACCCATACCTGACACACCTCCACACTACCCATTAAACATGTTTAATGTGAGTGATAATAAAGTGTGGGACAAGTCTGAGCACTCCCCACTCTGCGGATATCAGCTCGTACGTCATACATTCAATCGACCCATGTGTTATTACCCTTGCACCTGCTACTGTTGCATGTACACCTATATCGTAGTTGCAGGTGTGACTTCTTTTGTATCAATGATGGTTGACACTTCATACAGGATACATTTTTGGGGTCCTGCAAAGGACACCTATATTCATGTTTAACCTGTAGAACTTGCAGGCTCTGTCACACTGGTACTTTCCGTGCAATGGTTCGGAAACCATCAGTGTATTCTCCTTTCATGCATGTCTGTCTGTCTATCCATATTAGCTATACCGTGACCTATTTATATACATGTGTTATATGTACAGGGACATATGTTTGTTGTGTATATATCTATTCATGTATCGTGTGTGTATAGATTTATATATGTACATATATACATATGCCTGTACATTCCTCATCTCGTAATTTGCTGTGGATTATGTCTGTGGATATTTGTGTATATATTCCATATCATACCTTTCAACTGTACAGATTTCCTGCATGTACAGCTGTTTACCTCTTATCTTTGGTCCTTTTTACCTTGTGTGTATCTGGCAAGTTAGTGGCATATCATTAAAGACTGACGTTGGTAAATAATGACAAACATTTCAGGTTACGACTTCATACCCTTCAGAGAATCCATGCTAGTGACACACCTGTTATTCTATCCACTTTCTATGTTTGTTAGGGCAATATCTGGGGATTGTCCCTGTTTTTACCAGTTGTTGTCATGGCTTTGTCCCGGGTTTTGTACTTACGGGTTTAACAGGTATGAGCCATGTACATAGAACGTGGGGGAAAAAACCATTCATTTTCTATTCTGTGAGCGGATTACACCCCAGGCGCACTTGTATATCCTTATTGTGGGTTACATGTGTTCATAGTTAATTGTGCCTGAATATTCATAATTCTGACTCGTAATAGTTACATATCTGTATCCAGTTTACAGACTACTGCGAAACACATGTTCACCTTTTACATATTTAATGTGTGTACTGCACAAACACTTCCTCATTATGTTTCAGGTTATATGTGCAGTGGTCGTAGGGTCAACCGACTTCATTCATGTTGGTCGGATACTGGGACCACTATTCTATTATGTTCTCCTCATTGATATGCATACCATAGTACTTAGCTACAGCAACATACGCTTCACCGCTACCCCATTATTACAGGCACTATATTCTCCCAAGGGGAAAAAGGCGGTACTACATATTACATATTCCTTTGAAGGTTTACTGCTGTGGACTCAGCTGCATTACAGCATAATCACTCCGAGATATGCAGAACACTAAGGCATATAGCCCAGCCACATACAGGTCTTTGATTGTCATGGGTGTTCGTGGTAATGATCTTGGCTTAGGCTTAATTTACCCAGTGAATGTGAACTTCCTGGCTGAGGTCAAATGTCAGACGAAGCATAAGGGCAGAATACCTCTATTTTGAAGTTTTACCTGTGTTTTTAGACAGAGGTGTTTGGGCATCAGTCAGCAGCTTATTCTGTTGGCATTACATATTATGGGTGTGGTTGTTATAGTCCATACCCATGATGAGGGTGTTCCATTCATATTTGACTATTACCTGTATACAGTCATGGGATTATTATTTTTGGACATGATGACTACAGGTATGCAGTTGTATATTTACACAAGTGTGAGTTCTGTTCCTGTAAATTTGTACAGAACATACCTTCAACCTCTTTAGAGCACCGAATCCTGCGCAAAACCTACACGATGGTGGGACAATTAGGGACACATTTTAACGATTGCTCTTACAAGCTTAGAACATTGATAGACTGCTTGGTTTTGCATTAGCATTACTGTTGTGCAGGTTGTGGAGTTTTATACTCAGGATATTTCTCATTATTTAGTGACGTCAATCCCCAGCTATTTACCACACTGGTGCAGATTGTCGGAGTCACACACCAACACTATGGGGCAAACCTATTCTTAGGGTTGCTACTTTTTTTCGATTGCCCAGTGGACATGTTCTGTGGTAGGCTGTCAGATTTTCCAGGGAATAAATCATGTCTATAGCTTTGCTAGTAATTGAACTTTACCCTTTTTTGTGTACATATAATAGCTTATTCCTAGTAATATTTGAATTGCTTTTATGCTACTTCACATAATAATATATTGAGGGATTCATACATAATAACTGTTTTATGCGACTATTAAAGCAAATTAGGGAATAAACTCTCGACATTTGCTATGTGTGTTGATTTATTTCACAGGGACACAAATTCATCGCAGAAGGGGTGCGTTACCGTAAAGTGGGACAGGTGGTGACCTAGTCATTCTGCTAATATCCGGACAGTTGGGTGGTATGGCACAGACCTCTGTAGTCATTGCTGTTATGTTCTGGCACAGCAGTAGCTCAGCATTAAAGACTGCAGTCGGAATGTGCTGACAGACAGTTGGGTTTCAGATCATACTCCAGACATTAATGCCAATGTGCAAACTGTTATTCATCAAATTTATGTTTCTACGAGATATATTTACAGATTGTCCCTGATGTTGGACCTTTGTCCTCACTTATATTCAATGCTCTGTCCAGATATCTTGCTCACACAGGTTGACAGGTATGGTCAGTCACGACTGCACACAGTCAGTGTCCTCACACTTGGATCAGGGGTTGACCTGTTTACGTAATGTCGCCCCGCCTCATGCCGCCGCTTTTCCACTTTGCAAATGTGTGTGTGGCTATATTCTCCCTCCTATTCATGTTCCTCGACATGTGCATCAATGGAAGGTATTTTTATCCTGGTGGTAGGTTATGCATGCCCACTTAGGGCTGGACAGTGTCATGGACCTCCACTGCATTCTTACTTGTGTGTCCAACATTCACTGGATTGGACATCATGTCATCATACCCATTCTTACCATTTACACAAGTTGGTCATCCCACATGAGGGATATCCCAAAATTGGTCAAACGAAAACATGTTGGATAATCTAAGAATTTTCTTGTGGATGCACGAAAATGTGCAGGGGTTTTTACCTGCAGGGGATAAGCATGGTTTGGTGTAACTGATACTTGCCAGTGACAATACCTACTAAGCATAGCGCGTAGGGTCACTGTGTGTAGCTGTTTCTGCAACAAAACCAGTGACCAAGTAATGCTGATTTGGTGGACGCTCTGGTATGGTGGTAGGTTGTGTTGGAGGTGTTGGTAGGCTATTATGCATCCAGGTGTGTTGCGCTTGTCAAGCATAGTTCATCAGGACCCATCTGTGGGGTATGTGGACGGGTGCCGCATCTATATTTGTCTCTGATGTTTCCATATTTATATGTTTGTGAGATTGTGTTCACTCATGGCCTGCCTGCTTTGTCTTGCAGCTGTTTCTACATAAGGTTGTGTTTCTTTCCCACTTCAATTCGCTTACTTCCCTCTATACACCGTTCACCTTTTCGTATACGACATATGGTATCGCTTTATGGGATTTCCACTATTAAACACATACCCCTACACGCTGGACTTACTTCACACCCCATAGAGCACTACATTGGTTGTTGACCCATGACACAGCCAGAGTTACATTGGGATTCACCCTACATGTGTCTGGTACCTTTATGGTTGTGTGGACTACCCTGCCATGTTTGCTTTCCATATACTAACCAACACCAAAGAGGGTCCTTGTCGGCAGAGACCACACAAATAAATCCCTTTATCGCCATTAAAATTCACAGAAGGCCACAGAACACTGTGGCTTCTTCAGAGGCAATAAAAAACAATCAAAACATACTCTGTTTAAATCCTGTAAACCAGGAAATGACATTTTCTTACTTCCTGACTACGACAACAAGAATTGTTGTCCCATTGAGAATGAGGTGAATTTCACAACAATTCCAATGGGTGATGTAAGTGACTTTTCCTTGAGATTTGTCACTACTTTTAGTGGTAACTCTAAGAGCATTTTGGATATTATAAGAAAGAATTGGCATCTCATATCTTCTAATGCATTACTGGTTGAAAAACTAGGTTGTGAGCCCAAGTTTATTTTTAAAAGATCGAACAACCTCAAGGAGTTATTACAAAGGGATGCACACACAGGTACATTCCATAGAAGGAGGGGCATGTTTAGATGCGGTTTCTGTAAATATTGTAACTATGTACGGACTGGTGAAACATTCCAGGTTAGAAAGCCAATAAGTATGATATCAGGTTTATACTTAATTGTGAAAGCAAATCTGTTATTTGTATGTGCAACTGCTGTCAAGTGCTTTACATTGGGAAAACGGCGCTTGTGTCCGTAATCAATGTATGAACACCTTTACGCAATTAAAAACAGCAAAGAAGAAAACGCACTAGCAAAACATATTGTCCTGAACCCAGGCCATAGTTTTCAATTTATGGCTATAGATCATGTCCCATTGAAGGATAGGGGTGGCCCTTTTTCACTAATTTTGGAAAATCGGGAGCTGAAATGGCAGCTACGTTTAGATGCTTTTAGACATCCTGGTCTTAACAGTAACTGTAACATAGCTCCTGTACTAAAATTGAAGAGCTACCTTAGATAGGGTACAGCCTATCTTGCCAGTTATTTTGTTTTTGTGTTAGCCCCTCTGTGTAGTTAGCGATGTACTGTTTCAATCGGTTCTAACATTGTTAATACTAGGTAGCAACTATGGTGTATTTTTACACAATTTAGTTGGATCCCCAGTGTATTGGTTACACACAATTATTATGGTTAATTTATTGAAGTACGCTCTATATTAAACTGCATGTATATGGTTAAAACTGTGCCTCTCTTGTTTTGTGAAAATACATATGTAAAAGTTCATCTATTAGTAATTGGTTTGTTGTGGTCCTGCATTTTTAACATATGTTTTAAATATATATATTCTTGCATATGTTTAGTACTTTCTGGTAATGATTTTATAAGGTTAAATGTCCTGTAGTATATTTTTTGCTTTGAAGTTAATAAGTTTGTAAAGAAAGGTTTTAAAATTTGTTGTCGTAGTCAGGAAGTAAGAAAATGTCATTTCCTGGTTTACAGGATTTAAACGGAGTATGTTTTGATTGTTTTTTATTGCCTCTGAAGAAGCCACAGTGTTCTGTGGCGAAAACAAAACGCTCTGTGAATTTTAATAAACGCGTTCAATAAAAAAAAAAAAAAAAAAAAAAGGATTTATTTGTGTGGTCACTGCCGACAAGGACCCTCTTTGGTGTTGGTTAGTTTACTTTTGCTTCATTAGTTTTGCTTTCCATATACTATACCTCACACACATAGGTACACGCCCTTACTTCACTTTCATTACTTGGTTGGTGTATCCGGGTACTACCCGTTCGACTGTAAATAAGTTATACACGCTCGATTATACAGCTGACTTCCGGATTTTGCAAGCCTGTTCTACTCAATGGTAGGATGGCACCTTTTCCTATGTCCATGCTATTCCTTACACATGTCCGACCATTGTGGACATTGCCTCCACACAGTCAACGGTTGTGTTTCCAGCTTTTCAATTGGCCACAGTGTGACATAGGGCTGGCTTCACTCTGTCCCACTTTTATAGGCCAGTCCTCTTTGGGCAGTTGTGTCCTGACATGTACCACAATACATGGAAATGTCCTGAGATTTTAGGACACACATATTTTTTTTATATTTTATGTGATAGTTGCATTAAACAGTTAATTCTGTATCTGAAATACCTGGACTTATGAGAAACAGAGTATCTGTTATAGGAATACGCTTTTCTCTAGGAAACAGTTATAAATTCAGTCCTTTGTATTGGTTGTATGTGTTTGCCTGTACAGTCTGGATGTCTGTACCAAACATGTCCCACTTTTGGCCATTTTGTAAGGGTGGCAACCCTACTGTGACAGTTGCTTGATGAACACAGCATATTTTTACAGGGCCGACCTTACATACCCAAGGTCAGTTCAGCAGATAGAACTTACAATTCTTGCCTATATCTAAGCTTATTCTTGTAGCATTTCTTTGGTATCTTATTGTATTATACGTCCAGTGAGAGAATATATTTTACTGCAACTACTTGCATGACGTCTCACGGAGGAATTATGTCCTATATTCTCTGGACATTTGCCAGTTTTACATGTTTGTGTCAGGGACACATCTGGGCCCACAGAGGGACTGTCGATCGCATAAAGTGGGGACGGTGGCAATCTTGGTCAACGGTAATGCGGATCATGTACTGTTCCTTTCGGGCCTACCATGTGTCCGCAGGTGGTTGTTATGGCTCGTTTAGTATGCTCCTTCTGTTTCTTGATTTTACATGTGCATGCTATTTCCTATCACTTTTGGTATGTGAAATAATGGACATACAATTTTGTATGTGACTATTACATGGCTTTGTGGGATATAAATGATTCAGACATAACGGTCACTACCTATATCTACATACTTCTCCTCGTGTGTATTTTGTTATGGACACATCTGCACAGGTGCTATGTTCCCTCCCTCATATTATGGGTCGGATGGTGACCCTCTGCAGATTGGACTGGACGTTATTTCAATACGGCGCTAACATCTGATACACGCGTTTCACTTCCACATGGTATAGCTATCACCACTACATTAGACTATTACAGGCACATGGTTTTCCTGTCATTTGTTCATGGGTAGGGACCCGTTATTCTGTACTACCATGCATTTTGTGTTTGACTCTTCATTTTCTGTTCTCAGGGACTCTGCTTTGCATATCGTTTTGGTCTCTGCGTGACATGCTGATAGGTCACGATTACTATTGCTGGCGGAGAATACTGTAATATTCAGCAGTTTACGTTACTCCCTCGGAAGCCGACATTGACACACCCTCCCCGCGCAACTTTGATCGCGCCCCTTGCACTCGCGCAAGACGCTTTCCTATGCCGCGTGGCTGTGGCAGCTGCGCGCCCCTTCATTAATATGCATATGGTAGCCGTCTACTCCACACATCTATGTCGCACGGCCGCTGCAAGACTTATGCCCGGACTTTGGCGCCCGAGCTTTATGAATCCGGGGGAAAGTCTAAAGACTTCTCATCTTCTCTTTGTCAATGATTTAAAACTGTATAACTCATCAGATCAGGAACTGAAACACAGCTGCAGGTTGTCAGAACTTTTTCAGATGATATTAGAATGTCATTTGGCCTTGATAAATATTAAAGCAACATTTAAAAGCCACAAGAGAGCTGCAGCACCAGAAAACATCAGTTTGGGACAAGAATGTGATATAAAAGAAATTGAGCAAGAGGGAGTGTGTAAATACTTGGGAATTGATGGAGGATCAGCAATAAAATGTGAACAAATGTGAGTAAAACTTAGTAAGGAATATTTTAGAAGATTTAAATCAGTCCTGAAAACAGCATTGACATCTTGGAACAAAATCCAGGCTATAAACCAATTTGCTCTTCCTGTCTTAACTTTCTCAGTTTTGGGTGATTGATTGTCCCCAAAACATGTTGGATAGATTAAATATTAAAATAAGTAGGATGCTTCATACTCACTAAATGATTTATAAAAGTCAGTGCATACCAAAATTATATATTACCTATTCCGAAGCAGGGATGGGCCTCCTTGAAACTGATTACATGTAGAGATCTGCAATCATGGGACTCCACACCTACCTGCTGACCTCATGAGACCCAAATGTAGTGAAAGGTTTGAAACATGAGGAGAATAAATCAAGATGACTTCCCTGCTTAACTTGCAGAAGCATATAGGCATCAAGCAGGAATAGAAATCAAACCAGGAGTACAGGACACCCTCACAAACTCAGGAACCTCACATGGCTTTCCTGAAAACACTGGAGGGGATAAATGTATCTCCAAACACCATCATACTTACACTAGGTGACTTCAATTACCCCTAATATTGACTGGGAACACTACTCAAGCTCAAACACCTAGCCCAAAAGTTCTAGATTCATAAACTCAAATGCCATGGAACAACTAGTCACCATCCACAAGAGGAGAAAACATACTTGATCTCCACATCATCGCACTTGAACATGGGAGCACAATGTTCAACACGGAGTATACCCCTCTGGTGAGGATCAGTCCTGAAGCCTTAATCTGCATGGAGGTCCCTGTCCACCCCACCTGAAACTAAAAAAAGACCACAGTAAAGAACTTCCTGAGAAAGCGAGGCTTCACACACTTCCTAGGGCCCAGGTGGCCAGGTCTCCTTCTGGAGCTGGCGAGGCAGTGGAAAGCAATGCCAAGCCACTGAATCACTTACAAATGCCTTCTACCCAA
>NW_025054225.1:0-9190 GCF_019279795.1 Protopterus annectens
ACAATAAACACACAGAAACATACTGGGCTCTAAATATACTAAACAGCAAAGATCACAGTTATCTGAAGCAACAGCCACCCTCAAATAATACCGCACCAATCATATATTCATGCAACTAAAGTTCTCACAGCTCTACAGCGCCCGCGTCAAACAATGTCACAAATACACTTGTTATGGGGACCTGTCGTCCAGCACACTGGCGCCCCGCCCACCAGACTGAACATGAGAAGGTCACTGTAAGCCGTTGATGATGACACATATTACCACCATACATTTACAATGGCTTACTGCTAGCATGTGTTATTCTGGGGACCATTGTCTTATAATTGCAGTTGTGAGGATCTCATTCCCCATCATTTGCAGTAGTGGGTGCAATGGCTACCTAGTCATACCACATGCATACATACTGACCACAATATGAAACACAATAATTCAACCTAACACACGTGACACTGTATACTGAAGCAAATGCTACAATCTATCCTTGCTACCTTGGCCACCCCAGGTCATCTGTAAAGGTAATTGGTATTATATCTACATATGCATGCTACTACATGTCGAGATACCTGATTGCGGGGGGCACACCTGACTGTTACTATTTCTACATATAGGATTGGGGCACACCTGTTCAGCAACGTGGTTCATGGGATTGGGGGGCACTCCAGACTGTTACCATACTTTCAAACAGGATTGTGGATCACACTGACTGTTTCTACATTTCTACATGTGGATCATGGGGCTCACCTGACTGTTAACTAGCATTTCTATTTAGGAATGGGGCACACCTGACTGTTACAACATGTCTACATCGACTGGGGCATCAGATTGTTACCATTCCACAGGATTAAACACCTGATCATGTTTCACATCGTGTTAGGATTGGGGAGGCCACACCTGGGACTGCTTCTATGATTTCATAGGATTAAAGTACAACGACTGTTTCTATATTTCTACATAGATTGGGAGGCCACACCTGTCTGTTTCTACATTTCTACATGGTATAAAAGAAATGACCGTTTCATATTTCTACACAGGATTGGGGCACTGACACTTAAAAGGACATTTGTTACAGACTGTAGTGGCATGTCAGGTACCCATTCCAGTCTCTGTATTGTAAACTCATCATGCTGACCTAGAGGTACATTGGTGCTCACAGGTCTTAGGGCTCCATTGACCCACGTTTGGGGCTTGGACTTCTTACCTTCAGAACTAACATCCTGGCACTACCTGACCTGATGTAGTCTGGGGGGTCACCTAGCAGTTATCATTCAGAGGCCTTTAGCACAGCCTTTGTTTGTGTTTGTCACACACCTGGTCCTGCTGGCTGAGACTGTGCTTCTGGGCATGTGAGCCTCCCTGATTGGCAGTGTGTGTGTGTCATATGACACACACATGGGCCCAGCACATTTTTAAGTGCGGTTTGCTCATGTGTAGTATTGGCATACTATGTTGACACCAGTATTTGTTACAGATCACATGCTGCCACTATAGATGCTCACCATCTGCTAACATCCCATTCAGCAAACCCGATTCCCCTTGCATGTTCAGATCCATACCATAGATGGGCGGGGTAACAACACATACTACTCCATTCTGCAATTGGGTAAGAAGAGTTACTTTACCTTGTGGGTGCGCCAGTACTGAGTATGGTGCTGGAGGGCTGCCTATGCTGGATGCACATAGTACACTCCCTATACATGGTTGAGCACAAGTAGTGTCATGTTTGTCATCCCTTTACTGCTTGAATGTGTGAGTCAGATGAGAGTGTGTCATGGGCTTGGGTCCTCCTGTGTTAGTGTATGTGCTATGCATTGCCTCTTTGCTTGCGCCAGGGGCATACTTGGGCACACATCCTTCTGCTCACTGGGGCAGGCCTCAAATAAGTACCTCTTTTGAGTTACTTCCTGTGCCTGTGCAGGCCTTTGGCAATGGTGGGGCTGTGTGGCCATGCCCTCTATATTTCTGCTGCAGCTGTTTCTGCAGGCCTGTATATTGTGTGTGCATGGTACATACAACACACCATGAGTACATGTAGCTGGTGAGTACTGCAAGGCTCCACATGGATGTGTCCAGGCACTCGGAACCATGACTTGAGCATCCCAAACACATGCTCTATTATAATTCTGTTCTGTGCCTCTATTATGGAGCTCTTTGTTTGGGTGTGTGTGTGCATTACTGATGGGTGTCATCAGCTGAACAGCTCCATAAGTGCGAACCCCAGCATCCCCCCCAACTATGTGACCAATGGGAGGGCTGTCACCATTGGCAAGTCTCGCAGGCAGCTGCTTCTGGATGCCAGATGTGGACATCAGTGATAGCTTCCAGGGCAGCCAACAAACATTCATTATTATGCCCTGGGCATGTGTGCACACGACCTGGCAGTTGATGGAGGAGAAGCCCCTGCAGATGATGGAAGACCATACCCTCGATCACCAGGGTGGTGCTTTTGATGCACATGTGCATGCAGTCTATAGTGCACCCACGCCCCAGGGTATTCCCATATTTGGTGGAAGATACCCATAGTTGCTGACCAACACCTCAACGGATGTTGGGGAAGTATACTACTCACAAGCATAAGGCGCGACATGGCATCCAGGAACCTGTGGTTAGTACTCGGATGCTGATTCCTGTAAGATCCCATGATATCCCCAGTTGGCCTTTGGAAGGTACCTGTGGTTAGTATTCATAGGCCCACACATACCTTGGGTATCCACTGGCGATGGGTTCCTCTGTTAGTTCTGTGTCAGGCGTACCGCACAGCTCAAACAATTTGTTGTTGAAGTCTCTCGTCCAACCCTATAGTGCTCCACTATATCCAGCTCATGTAGTCCCTTGTAGGTTTCCTGGGGTCTGTACACTCTTCTCTGTCTCCTCACTGTGGGTTGGTCAACAGCATTCTCATCCTCACCACCCTCAGCCTCTTCCAAATGTTGATGTATGATAGCTACTACAGCCCCTATCATATTGATGTTTTTGTTTGTTACAAATGTCCCCACTTGTATACACCGGTGGTGTAGAGTATATGGGAAAAAACAAAGGAAAAGGTGTTTGCATACTTTATAGTAGTGTTCTGGGCTGGGCTGGTCTGCTGTCTGTGTAATTGGCTGATTCTGATACATTTCAGCTGCCAGCTATGCTAGTTCTCCCTGATTACCTTCCTACTACTGTTTTCCCTTCCAATTGCCTTCCTGTAGTCTGGGGGCCCGCTGCACAAACACAGTGCTCAAATATGCACAGAGATGCTATTTCCTGTTTTACTTTTTTTTTTTTCCTTTAAAACCTGGAGCTAGGCGCACACACCTGCTTAGGCAATGTAAGGAGTGCTAGATAGCCTCAGACACACTCCCTATCTTAGCTCTGCTAAGCAAAGGGCAAACCCAAGCCACAGGGCTCCAATCCGCTTACAGTATGCCTGACACACAGCCCTATGATGTCAGCTAACTCCTAGGCTTGCACCAAGCTATTCCTACTCTTAGATTGTTGGGTGCTGACTAGCATTGAGGGGAAATCTGGGATTCAGTATCATTCTCCTCATTTGCATAGGATTGCCTGCTGATGCATAGTTCATAGGTTCATAGGTTCATGCTAGGCTATCTGCCCTAGGGCATTTATAAGCCTAGCCAGAATGTGTTTAGCTTTTACCACCCATTTTAAATTTATTTTGCTATGCCCTTTTTCAAGGTTAGTATACTGTGCCTCTGTCTAACAGTGACACAGAAGTGATACCCGGGCTAAACCTACGATCTCCCATCCACTCATCAAGATTCCTCTTGAAGAGAGTCAATGAGGGACTCTGCCTAACCTGGACTGGGATTTTATTACAGAGTGAAGGGAGCCTCTGGGTTATGAATCTGTCACTTCAGCATGTCCTATTTATTTCAGTGCTGAGGTTCAAGTCTCGAGTTGTAGCCTCGATGGGATTTGGATTTTCTGAGGTGCAGCATGTCCATTAATTCTGGGTTGGACATGTCTTTATATATCAGGCACAGATCGCCTCTGAACAGGCGGTATGCCACTGAATAGAGCTGGAGTTTCTTTAACCGGACAGCATATGGCATCTGTTTGAGCCCTTTGATCCTCTTGGTGAGGTACTTTTGGGGTCTTTCCAGTTGCTGCAGGTGTCTGGTAAGGTACATCCCAAAAAGGGGCATTGTACTCGATTATGGGCTTGATGAGGGATGAGTAAAGAGGCATGATGACTTCTGATCTAGATGTGAACCCTTCATGATTAGGTGGGCTATATAAAATGTTTTTTCTAACCACTTTGGCCACGTGGTTGTCAAATGAGAGATTACATCAACTTGGGTCCCCAGGTCCCTAATTACTTCTTCTGTACTTAATGGATTACCACCCATGTGGTAATTTGTGGCACTTTGTTTTGCCAAAGGATGACTATACACTTCTTGGCATTTAGCTTGAGGCCATGGCTCTAGGAGCAGTTGTCTGTTTCTATGTGGCCCTTTGGAGGATGCTTGTGTCGGCTGGAGAGTCGATTATGGCGCCCCTTAGTTTGCAGTCATCTGCTTAACTTGTGCCACAGTCCTTCCAGTTGGCCTGTACCTCCGAGAAATATATACTCAACAAGAGAGGTCCCAGGACGGAGCCTTAGGGACACCACCTGTAACTAGTTTGGAGTCTGACATGGCTCCAGCAATTTAACCATGTGGGTTCTGTCCTTTGAGCCAGTTTGCAATCCATCTAGTGACATAGGGGTTTATATTTAAGCTGGTGAGCTTATATATAATGCTCGAAAGTGAGGTATTGTATCAAGGCGCTTTAGCAAGGTCCAGGTAGGCTGTGTGGACCAACTTCCCTCGCCAATCACCTTGGTGACTGTTTCAAAGAAATCAACCAGGTTTAAAAGGCAGGATCTGCCCTTAACAAAGCCGAAATGGGTAGGATCCAGTGTCTGTAGGTCCCCAATATCTTTATTTATGAGGTCCATGATGATCCTTTCCATAGCTTTGCAGACTGCTAGTCAGGCTTATGGGGCAATAGTTTCCAGGATCCATGAGGCACCACCTTTATGGAGAGGGACCACTGTTGCTGCACGCCACTTTGGGCACATATCCTGTAGTAAGGCTGAGATTGAAACAGTAGTTTTATGTTTGGGTTTAGCTCTTCTGAGTTCATGTAGGATTCGCAGCCTGGACACTCGTCTGGTCCCATTGATGCTGTGTTTTTGCTTTGGGAGATGCTCTTACCTGAGCATCTGAAAGGTCAGGGGGGCAGCACTCTGCTAAGATAGATATCTGCCCTTTTGATGGGGAGGTGGGGAGTTTGCACCAAAACCCGTCAGCCAGGGATGTTGGCAATGTCTGTGGGTTCAGTGTATTTTTTGTCATTTTGGACTAATTCTGAGCATATCTGGGAATTACCACCCAGGTTCCTAACATAACTAAAGAAAGCCTTGTGATTATCCTTAGTGTCCTGTGCAATTTTTCCTCTCAAAGCTGGCCTTAGACAACTTTATGAGTGCCAGTAGGTTTTTGCTAATACTGATCAGTGATGCCTTCCCTTTTTGGGATTTTGCTCTATCATTTAGCAGCCTCCTCCTTCCATTGTATAGTTTGTTTATGGCTGGGGTCCACCAGACAGGATGTCTGCCTTTGGAGGATTGGGTCTTGATTTTATTCAGGATCGCATGATCCATACATTCCTGAAGGTGTCTGCAGAATGTTTATAAAGGATTCTGGCAGTTCTGGGCCGTATTTTCTCCAGGCCTGGGGCTTTGAAGGCTTCCACCTCGGTTTTGAGGAGGTGAAATTTGTTTTAGAGAAGTTTTTCACTGTGATTTTCTGGGCAGGTGTGGGTCGGGATGTGAATATCCAGTGAGATTAGTTTATGGTCTGATCTTACCAGTGAGGGATACCTTCTGGTCTGGAGTGTTAGAGTCCTATGTTGGTGATGATCAGGTCCAGTATGTTTTCCTCTTGTGGGAGTGGTAACATGTTGTTCCATAGCATTTGAGTTATAAATCTCAGGAACCTTTGTAGCTAGGGGTGTTGGAGCCAGAGTAATGCTCCCAGTCTATGTTTGGGTAGTTGAAGTCGCTCAATATAATGGTGTTTGGAGAGACCTATCATATTTTCCACAGTTCGTGAAGGACAAGTGGGTTCCTGGGTTTGGGAGGGTGGTCTAGTAGGCTATAAACTGAAGGCAGTTTTACCCACTGTTAGTTGTACACATGGATATTCTCTGATGCTTCGTGTTTACCACCAACCTGGAGGTGTGGGTATCTTTGATGAATATCGATACTCCTCCTTTGTGGTTCAGTCCAAGTTTTAAATTTAAAAGCATGGTATGAGGTATAACCTGAGTAAAGGTGCCTCGGAGCCCTGAACCAGGTTTCTGCTACTGCACAGATATCGATGTTCTCCATGCTAAGGAGAGTTTCGAAAAGTGCATCTTGGAGGTTTAGACTTCTGGAGTTGAGTAGCATCACTCTTAGTTTCTTATCCCTTTGTGATACCTATGAAGGTGGTTTGTCTTTGAGCCTTGCCTAAAAAGGCACTATAGGGTAGTAAGAGCCTTTGCCAATATCCAAAAGCCCAGGTGACAGGTGGAAGCCGGCCCATAGTGAAGCATCGTGGCTTGTCGAAAGCATATCATCCCCAAGCTGACAGGCATTGGATCCTCTTTTGAATGACACTGTAGTACTTAGGCCAATTGTTGAAATTGATCATCTTGTCTTCATATTGTGGCATCATTCTTGGTGAGGGTAAGATGCTACCTCAAGGCTCAGGGCTCATACCGCCTGGGCTGCATGCTCAGAGATTTCTTTATGTCTCTTTTTCATGTAGTACAGGGAGGGTATCGCCTCAGGTCATTCACACCAGGATGGACAATGACTGAGTTATATTTGTACCTTCCTGCCTTGGAGTGACCTGAGTGCTTGTGTTATGTGGCGGATCCTGACAGGCTGCTCACCGTGACCCTCTGGCGCGCGCTTGTTCGGTTCAGCCTGGTGAGCAGGACGCCAGTGCCTGCCTTGACGTATAGCAGTCACCTATTACAAGTGTATCAGTGTGTTGTTTAGTCTTAAGGGGCTGTGGACTGTTCGCACACTGGCTTTGTGAGATATGTGTTGCACCTGTTTTGTTTTTGGGGGAGCTGCTGCTTGGGTGTCTGCTTTGAGGTCCTGCTGCTTAGGCAGATCTTATTTAGAGCCTCCGAGTATGTTTTTGTGTGATTATGTGTTTGCATGGTGGTAGGTCTATGTGAGACTGAATTGTAGTGAGTGTGGTTTCTTCTCCTCCTGACTGGTTATGCCAGTACTGAGCTGAGAGAGCTAGCCTCCAGTTTGGCTATATGGTTGCATCTCTCACATGTGTTGGAATTTGTTGGGAGGAGGAGAGGGTTGTTCGTACATGAGGCAGTTGTAACATTGCCTCAAGATTCCCAGATTCACCAGCTGGACCAGAGAGGAGATTGGACAAACTGACCCTTTGACATGCTAGAATAATATTGGGAATTCTTTAATAATTGAAAACAAGGGCCCGTGGAGGAGGAGAGGTGTAGTGCTTTTAATTTTAGTGCTGACTTATATAATTGCTTTTAGTGAGCAAGTGCCAGGTAACTTAAAGTGCAATGTGTTACAGGTAGTCTCTTAAATGCAAAACGACAAAACAGCAACTTTCTTCTTCATGAAACAAGGCAAAGCAATTGTAAGCAATGCAGATATCACTAGTGGATCCACAGAAGCGCTTGGCCGTAGTTTATATTAGGTGGAATCTAGCTGCTCCAGGGAAATAACAAGCAAAACAAACAACAAGATATAAACAAAGCTAGATTTCAGCAGGCCTGATCTAGCTCCATGCTACAGCAAAACAAGGTGTACATAATTTCAGTAAGATGATACAAGTTCAAATATTCAGGCACTATAAGCCTTAACCAGAAATTCCCTCTAGCTCAGAAGGGCAGAGTCCAGCCTCTTCTCCTGGCACAAGAGTGCAGACCACTTAACCTTCTAATGTAAAATAACTGGGCCTGAAGCTTCCAAGTGCTTAAATCAGAACTAATACACTTTAAGAATAACAGACACACTGGGGCCTCAAATCATGGGTTCCCCGAATCCTGAGAAGTGATGAAAGCTACCTGTCCCATGCCACCACAGTGCATGCCACAAACCTCTCCATAATGTAAACAACTGGTCTGAAGCCCAAGTGCTTAATCCAAAAGACTTAGAATGATAGCTGTACTTTAATCCAAATTAATACCAATACAGTAATAAATACAATTGAATACTTTAGAGAATGCCTGGATTAGTGTCTCAATTACACAAACAAAGCTAGATCCAGCAGGCCCAAATCCAGTCTCATGCCACAGCAAACAAGGCGCATTCAACTTCAGTAAAAGAAGCTACCTGTTCTGCCACTACAGTGGCAGACCACAAACCCTCTCAGTGAAACAACTGGTCCAAAAAGCCCAAGTGTTTAAACCAAAAAGGCTTTGAATGAGTTACACCAAGCAATAATAAATACAATTGAGTACTTTTTAAGATGATGCAAAAGTAAAATAAAAGTAGGTAGAAACACAAGCTACAGTAAAAAAGTTAGATGAATTTTTTTTTTTTCTGGAACAAGTGCTGAGATCAAAGAAACAGATTTGGAGTGCTGAAACTAGGAAAAACTGGCTAGTTATAAGAAAGAAAAAAACTATGTTAGAAGGCTTCCTCCAACACAGAAGGGTTTAAATTAGAAGCTCTACAAATAGTCTATACCACTTAACAGGAAAGGCAGGAAACAAGCTTACATTTTTTTTCTGTTTCCCAGATGCTGTCTTTGTACACAGTAGGAGTGCCTGAAATCAGAATATGATCTCTCACTGCACTCAAAAGTTGAGTGAGCAAATGAGATGGGCCCAGAAGGAGTATCCAAACACAAATTTACAAGAGGGGTGGGCAGTTTCAAGGCCACTAAGATTAACACCAAAACAAAAACAGGGAAGGTGGGTTGGACTAACTGAAGAGCAGAGTCAAAAACTTCCAGTTCAGTTAATATTCCCAAGCCACAGTTAAAAATCAATTTAGGCCACTGTATTTATTTTTAAAAAAAGTACAGATAAAGGTACTTAAATTCTCTTATACGTCCGAGTTACAAGTCCCAAACTGAGCCTCCCCCCTTAGCAACCACTATTCACTGGCCATGTAATCTTCTGTCTGCCATTGAGTATAATGGCAAAATAGTGA
>NW_025054226.1:0-3371 GCF_019279795.1 Protopterus annectens
TACTATGTGAGACTGGGTCTATAGTGTGTGGTAACCTTTCCCCCTTTTGGTCTTGCCAGTCCTATGTTGAGAGAGCTCAGCCTCCCGTTTTGGATAGTTGCATCTCGCATGTATTTTGTTTTTGGGAGGAGAAGAGGGTTGTCGTGTACATGAGGCAATTGTAACATTGCCTCAATATTCCCCGGTTCACCAGCTGAGCAGGAGAGGACACTAGCAACTGATCCTCGACATGCTAGAAGGAATAGACAAAAACTTTAAAAAGATTCCGGGATGTGGGTGACCGAGAAATGGGGTTTGCCTTTTTGGGGTACTATCTATAACAAGAGTGCTGTATCAAGGTGATAAGTACTGTAGGAGCAAGTGCTAGGTTTAACAGATAAAGAATAGTCTACTCGGAGTCAGGTAGAGATGATCTTTTTAGATATAGGATACGCTGATTAGATCAGTAGTATAGTTCGAGGAAGGTAGTTTTAAGGGAAAATTTGAAGAGTGGACTTTAGGTAGCCCAAATAGTTTAAACCTGCTTTAACCGGCGCTTTGCCCTAGTGTTCGCATCGGCAACTCCGCGCAATCGTAGCGAAATCGTTAAACGCTGCGAAACGCCAAGATTTAGCGGTTTTGCATCAGGGGCTGGAAAGAAGCTTAGAACTGGCCCAAAACGAACACCAATAGACTACAGTTACTGGCTGAAACCCTCACAAAACTGGACCAACAGGTGCAGCTCAATGCTTCCCAATTCCTAATTGGTAAAAGGAAGGAACTTCCTACCCAAATTGGCAAAGAATCAGTAACAGGAACCCAAAACAAAGTCCAGGGATCAGCAAGCTCTGAAACTGACCACTTAGCTCAGTAAGCAGGAAAACAAGAGATATATATATTTTTCTTTTTCGTAAGTCAAAGCGAAACAGATAGATACAGTAGACACTTATAAATGCTATAAATCAGCTATCACAGCCTACACAAACAATTTGCAACAATTACAGATTTTAAAAGTAACAAACTGAGAATTCAAGTGCAATAAACAGAATAAATGCAGAAAAACAATAACAATGTATCAGCAAGCAGGCGAAATACAGTTGCTAGATAAATAGAAGTGGAAAGCCACAAAAAATATACTTAAATCAGGTAAAGTCACTTTTGTAGCTCTCTGAAGCTTGGATTACTCTGCTGGCCACCACGAGGATCTGTGCTGAGTAGGTACAAGCTGAAAAACGCGCGTTTAGCGTGTTTTATATCAGGGGGGCTGAAAGAAGCTAGGAAATGGCCCAAAACGACCAATAGACTACAAGTTACTGGCTGAAACCTCACAAAACTGGACCAACAGGTTCAATGTTACCCGGGAAAAAAGGGGAAATTTCCCCAAAAAAAAATAAAGAATGCAACAAACCGGGAAAATTTTAAATGGCTCAGCTCAAAGGAAAAAAAGAATTTTTTTTTTTTTCAGAAAAAGCAAAACAGTCGGACACAAAATGGCTATAGTCACTAACCACAAAAAAATTGTTTAAAAATCCCAAATTAGGCAAAGAATCAGTAACAGGAACTGCAAACAAAGTCCAGGGATCAGCAAGCTCTGAAACTGGACTACTCTAGCTCAGTAAGGCGGGAAAACAAGAGATATTTTTTTTTTTCAGAAACAAGCAGAAACAGATACAGTAGACACTTATAAATGCTATAAATCGGCTATCACAGCCTACACAAACAATTTGCAACAATTACAGATTTTAAAAGTAACAAACTGAGAATTCAAGTGCAATAAAAAGAATAAATGCAGAAAAACAATAACAATGTATCAGCAAGCAGGCGAAATACAGTTGCTAGATAAATAGAAGTGGAAAGCCACAAAAAATATACTTAAATCAGGTAAAGTCAGTTTTTTAGCTCTCTGAAGCTTGGATTACTCTGCTGGCCACCACGAGGATCTGTGCTGAGTAGGTACAAGCTGAAAAACGTGCATTTAGCGTGTTTTATATCAGGGGGCTGAAAGAAGCTAGGAACTGGCCCAAAACGACCAACAGACTACAAGTTACTGGCTGAAACCTCACAAAACTGGACCAACAGGCAGCTCAATGCTTCCCACTCCCACTGGTAAGCAAGGGAACTTTCTCTCCAAATTTGGCAAAGAATCAGTAACAGGAACTGCAAACAAAGTCCAGGGATCAGCAAGCTCTGAAACTGGACTACTCTAGCTCAGTAAGGCGGGAAAACAAGAGATATTTTTTTTTTTTTTCAGAAACAAGCAGAAACAGATACAGTAGACACTTATAAATGCTATAAATCAGCTATCACAGCCTACACAAACAATTTGCAACAATTACAGATTTTAAAAGTAACAAACTGAAACAAGTGCAATAAAAGAATAAATGCAGAAAAAAAAATTTGCCTTACAGTTTTTAAAAAACAAACTGGCAACAAAAAAGAATAAATCGAAAAAAATAAAATGACACAAGCAGGGGAAAAACTTCAAAAATAGAAGGGAAACCCAAAAAAAAACAAATCAGGGAAAGACTTTTTCCCAAGCGGATTACCGCTCCAACGGGGCTTCTAGTAGGGAAAGCGAAAAAGGTTTTTATTCCGAAAAAGGAAAAGGCCCCAAAAAACCAAAAACTAAATTCGGCTAAACCTCACAAAATCCCAAAAATCAATTTATCCCACTGGAACAAGGGAATTTTCCCCCAAAAAGGGAAAAACATAACAGGAATCAAAAAAAAACCCGGGAACAAATCTGAAATGGATTTAAACCAAACAAAAAAGAATTTTTTTTTTTTCGAAACGAAAACTCGTGCACAAAATCTTAAAAAAGTACAAGCCCCAAAAACAATTTGCCTTACAGTTTTTAAAAAACAAACTGGAAAAACAAAAACAAATAAAAACGAAAAACAAAACTGACCAACAGGAAATCATTTCTTAAAAAAAAATGGAAAACCAAAAAATTCTTAAATAGGAAAGTCGTTTTACTCCAAGCGGATTACCGCTCCAACGGGGCTTCTAGTAGGGAAAGCGAAAAAATTTTTTTTTTTTCAGGGGGAAAAAGCAGGAAAAGGCCCCAAAAAACCAAAAACTAAATTACTTAAACCTCACAAAATCCCAAAAATCAATTTATCCCACTGGAACAAGGGAATTTCCCCCAAATTTGGAAAAAACATAACAGGAATCAAAAAAAAACCCGGGAACAAATCTGAAATGGATTTAAACCAAACAAAACAAGAATTTTTTTTCGAAACGAAAACTCGTGCACAAAATCTTAAAAAAGTACAAGCCCCAAAAACTTTGCCTTACAGTTTTTAAAAAACAAACTGGAAAAACAATAAACAAATAAAAACGAAAAACAAAAAATGACACAAGCAGGGGAAATACAGGTGGGGCCCCCTTTT
>NW_025054227.1:0-9340 GCF_019279795.1 Protopterus annectens
ACATCAAACAGAGCCCCTCTATGAGCCTGTTTATGTGTAGCCTGGATGACTGGATGGGAAACCATAAATGTCTTGCCAGGATTTCACCTATGATCCTCTTAGATATGTGCAGCCATTGTTAACTAAGATTTTGAGTTTAGGCTAGATCCTTTATATTCTGTTTCTCTAGTATTATATCGGGTACACATGGAAAGGCTCATAAAGACCTTTGGGTAAGTATCCTAGTAACCACCAATGAACCTATCAAGTAACAAGATTATTCTTTCCATCAGTCACCTAAGCTTTTAGAGGTCATAATCTTACTTGAGTGTTGGCACACACTCATACTGCACTGGATTTTTTTTTCAGGATAACTGTTGCCATATCATTAAGAATTGGGTTGGGAGAGGTACTTAGGAGAAAGCAAGCTCAGCAGCAGGTGGCCAAGAGTAGTTACATGTAAACATTAATTGCCACTACATAGTTGGAGTTATTCCTGGATATACAAACAGAAGGCAAACCAGGCACTCCCAACTCAAAATCGGTAAACAGATGTATAGTTCAACAAAAAGGGTGAGGTGAAGAATACTTGAACATTCTACACTATGTTGCTTTCACAGTGGGGCCAATTCAAGAGAGTGGCACTGGAAACAGCAGCAGTACCAGTGTGGATACAAATTCATTCACAGGAGCAGTGGATGTAATAGAAACAGCACCAGTACCAGTGTGGGTGCAAATTAATTCACAGTATCTGTGGACATACTGAAAACAGCACCATACCAGTGTGGATACAAATTATCTCACAGTACAGTGGTTGTACGAGAATAACAGATAATTAACACCCACAGTAATGGTAATTAGATGGCTTACAGAAGGGTACTACAGCAGTTAGAGACACCAGGAAGGTGCCAGGTTGTCCAGCTGTGTGGCTCATAGCAGTAAAACAATGGAGGCACCACACCTGCTACCGTTAGAGGCTGAATAAAACAAGTTGAAGGCAGCATTATACCTGGCAAGCCATCAGCTGCTGCACAAAAGCCATGAGGGAGGCAGTGTGAGCCTTATGGGACAAACTCCAAAATACATGCCATCATTAATACAACAGATTGCTTTGCATAGCCTGTTGTTTATCAGCCCTATGTAGACAATTTAGCTGGTCAAAATAAGAATATTCTAAGGATAAATAGGAGCAACTTATGACTGATCAGGGTGTGAAGCACCAGTGGCTGGCTCCAGCCTCAGGGGGCCACAGAATAGAATGTAGTGCAATGGGTACAATGTTACCAAACGCTGTGACTACAACAACAAAGTCCACTCACACAGTTTCGTCATAGAATGGCACTTAAGAAGGAGTAGTTTTCTGCCATGAGAAGGGTACCCTGTTTACCCAGCTTCAGGTGAGGTCTGTATTTAAGAAAACAGTGGAGTGATGAAGCTTATACCCCAAACATATAACCCACTCTCAGTTAGATTCCACACTCATTTAGCTTAGCGGCAGCTTCTCATGTGCAGTGGACAAGGACATCATGGGAGAACATCAGAAATTAGGAAGATGGTAGTACAATGCTTTTGAAACATAGCTTAAAAATGACCACTTTTACCACACCTAACATTGTTGTTTCTTATTTTCAGAAACTGGGTATTACCTGTAAGATACAGATCATACCTTTCAACAATACTTTGTTGACTGGAGATTCCTGCATGTTTGATCACCTGGAACCTTGTTCTTGCTCTTCCATGTGAATGGAAATACCTGTCTTGTATATCAGCTCCTAGAACATGCTCACATTACCTGCGATGTATTGTAGTATAAAAGGGCCCTAACTTAAAATTTGAGTTAAAGCCCAAATTATGATATTTACACTGAGGCCACAAAGTTTGCTAAGCTGTACACCCTACCACAACCCTTAATTTGCCTACTATTCATGGTGATACTTATATCAAGGGTTCAAATAGTATTTTGAAATGTGCAGTTCTTGCTCTGTATGCCATTCTTTAGCAGACAGATTGCTGTCCATCCATATGGTACATGGCCCATTCAACCTTGCTTGACCTCTAACAGCTATACAACATGCACACCACCATGAACACCAACAACAAAGACTGTAATCTTTTATAGACAGAAATGGAAAATGGCTGGCACAACAGATCTCTATCACAAGGAATCCTATACTTACTGAATAAAACTTCCTGTGCATGTCAAGCAATACTAGACATGGTCTGTATTCAGTAATATTCTGAATGAATAGCTTGGAAATCATAAATCCTCTCTGGGGTATACAGCAAGGTTCTTCTTAACCATGGAGCTTAGCTCACTCAATAGTGCTTGGGCTTAGCTGGTTATGTTTATTAATGGTTTTTTGAATTTCATGACTACTATATAAATATATACCGATAAACTTATCAAACGAATATACAGTTACCAGGTATCTTACAAATGTACATGCTGCACATAGAATATATATGCAGACAAAAACATCAGTTAATTGATGAATGTATTTCTATAAGCACTCTCATTTGAATGTCATTATATGGTCATTAATATAAACTACTGACCACACCAATTTTTATACTACCATGATTGTGCTACAGATACCTCTGAATTGCACATGCCCTGCACATCAACACTGACTGCATAGTTTAGCTTTGCACAGTGTGCTATTTTCCTGTCTGAATACCCCCTACTGTGATTTATGTACTGTAAGACTACCAACTATATACACACATAACAAGGTATCTGTTAACAACCATTTGTTTGTTTCAATATGTAATAAAAACAACAAATAGAATGCACTGTACTCTTCAAGGTAGCAGGAATTAAAGTTAATCTCTGTTTGAAATCATTTAATGTTTTCGCCCTTATTTCTTTATTCAGCTGTTTGTTTGTGTACTTGTTAATTGCAAGTGGGAGGCTGAGAGACCCTTTTGAGTCACAACCTGAGCTCCATGGTACAAGACATAAACAGAAACAGCAGTCTGAACATATAAGATGTTCCTGGTACCATACCTGGTTACCAGGCGGTCCCTGAGCAGCTATATTCTGCGCCACATCTGGGCCTATGTGCATGCAAGGCAGCAGCTGAAGTCTCTTGTCCAACAGGGACACAGGTGGTATCCCACGGCTGTATAAAAAGGTTAACCATCCAGCTGACCAAGTTATGCATGCAAAGGTGTAGGTATTTACCCTGCCTGATGTGGACAGGGTGCCCATCACACCACATGGTGATTGTGTTGGACAAACTTACTGCGTCACTTGTTTAGGCTCAGACCACACTGTTCCTCATTGTCACTTCTGTGCTTTGTTCAATGCCAGAACTATCCATCGTCGGGCCCTTATTGTAGCCAGATATTTTCACTTACAGTACTCAAATTCCGATATGGCTTTGGTAAGCCATTCGACAGCAGATCTTCTGAAAAACGAAAATAAAGACAGACTGCACAGGTCCAAACCTACCAACGGCTTACGTTAAGCTAGTAGTCAGTTCTCCGGTACTCAATGAGGCACTTTCTCAGCCCCCGATGCCAGTTTCTGTTGATTCACAGGTTGCTACCGAGACCCTTTCAGAATCCGATATGCCGCAAAACACCTCTTCGTCTAAGGATCCTGCGGTCATCTCTACCTCAGTAAACAGGTTCTGGATGTTATCCATGATGTCATATGTCCTTACACCAGAAAGACTTATGCTGATAAATGGGAAAAAGGGTTCTGCACCTGGATCCAGGATAAGGGAGCCAATATGGCACAGCCCTCACTCCCTCTCATCCTGGATTACTTAGCTGACCTACTACACAGTGACCTCTCTTTATCCTCTATAAAAATTCACACCTCTGCTATTTCTGCTCATTTTCCCACTGAGCAGCCCCTTTTCTCACACCCTTTGATCAAACAGTTCCTAAGAGGGGCTAGCAACCTGAGGCCATCCAGAAGGGCACCAACACCAGCTTGGGACCTTAACTGTGTATTGAAAAAGCTAACCCTTCCCCCTTTGGAACCAGCTGCTTCTGCAGAGCTAAAATTTCTCTCATGGAAGACAGTATTTCTTCTGGCCATCACTTCAGCCAGAATAGTCTCTGAGCTGCAAGCACTCATGGCTGTGGAACCCTTCATCATCTTCCATGCAGGTAGGGTATCCCTCAGAACTAACCCATCCTTCATGCCCAATGTGGTGTCCAGTGTGGCTCTCAACCAATCCATTCATTTGTCCACCATTTTTTTCTAATCCCCAGAACAAGGGTGAAAGGATTCTTCACTCTCTAGATGTGCACAGACAGCTCAGATTATATCGAGACAGGACTAAATCCTTCAGAAAGTCTAATCAATTGCTGGTTAGCTTTGCTACAGGGGCAGAAGTGCCATCTCCAAACAAACCATTTCCAAATGGATAGTACACTGCATCCATTTCTGCTACAAACAGCATGGAAAGCCTCCCCCCAAGGGGGTCAGGACACACTCCACCAGAGCAGCCTCAACTTCTGCAGCTTTCCTCAGAGGAGTCCTCATCAGGAACATCCTGGAGGCTACCACCTGGACATCTGTTCACACTTTTAACAAGCATTTTCACCTGCCTCTCTTCTCCAAATCCAGGCAGGGTTTCCCCCTGCAGTCTTGCAGGGCATCCTAGCCAGCGCCTAGTTTCTTTGACTGCCTCCACCCTTTTCATCAGCTTTGTGAATCAACCCAAATGTGATGACTGCAACAGTGAAACACGAAGAACATAGTACAGTTGTGTACACTTACCATAACTGTAGATGTTTAAGTGCATTCACTGTTGCAGTCCTGGTTTCCCTCCCTCCATCTCCCATTCTTCATTTTCTCCTTTTCTTACCATTCTAACTTGTTGTTCTCCTTTTCTTACAAGGGACATATTGGCATTTATTTCCACTGGTGGGTTCTTCCACCAGTACATGGCCTCCTACTTGGAGGCTCCTGACAGGTTAGGGCAATAAAAACTGATGTAATGGTTTCAACTGCCTTACTTTATACTACTGTTTACCTGACATCAGTCCTCAAGTGACAGCAAACAATGCAGAAATACTAAGTCTCTGGTATTTGGGCCGAGGGCTACCCTGGCAGGGATAACCCAAATGTGATGACTGCAACAGTGAATACACTTGAGCATCTACATTTATGGTAAGTGTACACAACTGTCATTTTTTACCAATGCAGCAGTAGTACTGGGTGCCTGGCAATCTCCTGTTAATGTGATAGGTCCTTTTGAGGGGTAAAGTTGGCACTGAATCTGTCTGCCAGTATATTGGCAATATCTGTTGGCTCATTATAGGAGGTACCATTGTGCAGTAGCTCAGAGCAAATCTGGGTATTGCCGTGGAGATTCTTTACAAAACTATAGAAGGCCTTGTGGTTCTCTTTACTATCTGCTGCTAGTCTGTTTTAATAACTAGTTTTAGAGGATTTGATGAGGGTTCCCAACTTTTTCTTGAGGCTGATAAGGGAGTTTTTCCAGTCTTGGGACTTCACCTTATTCCGTATCAGTTTCCTCATTCTGTTGTAGAGTTTGTTTATGGCAGGGGGCCACCAGATTGGCTTGCGTTTTTTGGAGGACAGTGTCTTGGTTCTATTGGGTATGGCGAGATCCATGCATTTCTGTATGTGTTTGTACAGTGCATTGGTGTATGATTTGGTGGTTATGCAACTATTCTTCATTTGCATGGGTGCCGTGAAGCTACCCACTTCTGTTTTTAGGAGCTCAAAGTTAGCTTTGGAGAAGTTTTTCATGACTGGTTGCCTTTGCAGGGGGTGGGATGTATGCGGATTTCCAAGGTCATTAGTCTGTGGTCGGATCTAACCATGGAGGAGTTGACTATTGGTGTAGAACAATGGTCGCCCATGTTGGTAATAACCAGGTTGAGTATGTTGCTATCTTTAGTGTGGGTAAGACCGAGTTGGTCCAGGGCATTGGAAGTAATGAATTCCAGGAAATTTTGGGCAAGTGTATTGTTACATGAGTAGTTTTCCCAGTTAATGGAGAGGTAGTTGAAGCCACCCAGTATGAGAGTGTTACGTTGGACCTTAATATTCTCCAGGGTGCTTTGGAACTTGGAATGTGGGTCTTGGGACATGGTTGTGCACCTAAGGCAGGCTATGACCTGAATCGCTGTCTTACCCAGTGTTAGCTATACCTGTAGTATCTGTGATGAGTTATGTTGGACTACCAGTCTGGAGCTGTGTGCACCCTTTATAAATATGGAAACACCACACCTTTTTGAGCTTCAGTCCAAGTTCTGCGGCCGAAAGGTGTGGAATGAGTTATAGCCTGGTAGTGCAGGGATGCTTTCTGCTGCCTTAAACCAAGTCGTGTTACAGCAAAATGTGATGCTCTCCATTTTAAGGAGTGCTTTGAGCGAGTGCATTTTGAGATTTAGACTTTAGCGTTTAGCAGCGACCCCCAGATTGCCATTGTTGTAGCAATTTTAGTGGTAATTTGGAATTTGGAACACCACTAAAAAGGCACTATATGCCAAGGCAGTATAGCCAGGGTGACAGATGCAGGCATCTCCAAAGCATTGGGTCTGTCACTACATCATAAGGCAGACAGCTAATGATCCCCTAGAAGCACCAGAAATAAATTTTTGAAATCAATCATTTCTGCTTGCTTTTCATCCTTGATGGTAATTGCTCTGGCTAGGGTCATAACCACCGGTACTTCGAGCTCCTCCATGTCTCTTCAAGTAGTCCATTATGTCTCATTCACCCCATGTACAATGACAGAGTCATATTTGTACCTGTTGTTGGGTCCTGATTGTTATGGGTTACCCCCACCTGAGACCTGACTCTTACTTTCCCTTATTCAACCAGTGTTTTGACATCATTGCCTCACTATAGTACCAGACTAGCAATTGGGCATGCTGTTTTTTTGGGGGTTTGGTTGAGGGGCACACTTTTTAAGGGGGTTATGTGTCTCTATTAGTGTTGTGTTGTGGGGGGAGTGCATTTTCTGCCTTGTATCTCTGCTTTTTGATTAGAACTGAGACCCTCCATTGCTTTTTGCATACATTAAACAGTGCGGGGTTGTGTTCTGGACTTGTGTTCCATGTGGTGTGGTGAAATTTTACCTTCTTTTTGACCAGTTACTCAGGTCTTGGCTGAAATGTGTGGTTTCCCAAATTTTGGGATATAAAAGTCATCTCCAATTCTGATGCTAAAAAGGGGAATTGTTTACATGAGGCAGTTTCTACACTGTCTCAGGATGCCCAAGCCCCCCTTAATAAAAGAAAGCACAGGAAACTGACCATTAGACATGCCTGGAGGGGTGGGTATTAATAATAAGTGCTGGAGCTGTTTCCTTGTAGAATGGTTAGTGTTGGTAGCATTTTTGTGTGCCACAATAATTCCTGCAAGAAGTTGGGTAAAGTGCTAGACTAATAAACTTTTAATAGTTCAGGATAACAGAGAACTAGCAGATCTAAGCCAAAAATTGAAGAGCAGACTTTGGCACCACTCAGAAGTTTACAGACCGTCCTAGATACAGCAAATCTGTATCTGGACTAGACTAGTTACGGGAAAGGCAGCAAACAGGAGCACAAACATGGGCTTTCAAATATGTTAAACATAGAAGGATGTCTCCATTTTTATTTAATTTTTATGTGCAATGGTGTTTTTAAACTATTGAGTATATATTGCAGACATCTTACACTGCTGCACTTCATCAGCAAATTGTTTGCAGCAAAGTGTTACATTTGCTCTCAGTTGCAATTTACACTGTTTCACTGTAAAACTGTTACATTATATAAAAAAAAAAAAAACTATTGATTCCTAGATATATCTTTAATTATGAGACAGTCAGGTAAAAAAAAACTATGACTTTGCATAAAACCTGTGTGTCTGACTGCTTGTGTTCTTTATTTTGTAAAATAAATTAAACTACAATTTCACATGGAATATGTGTGTCTATTTACTTATTTGTGTATGTATAAAAATGTACAGGCTAGTTCTAAATATGAAAACAATGACTGCCTAGTTTTGTAGACTATACATGCAATAAATGCCATTGATTTATTGTGATTTCATGACATTTTAGTTATAACTGAAGGCATACCTCTCAACCTCATTGTATAGAGATAAAATCCTTGACAGAAACATGTTATTGGCTATAGTAGTTCCCAAACCCCCCCCAAGATAAAAGAATAGAGAACAATTACTTTACTCAAAAGTGTTACAAAAAAACAATAAGATACAAGCAGAAGACAGCGTCCATTTGACTCAAGATGACTGGTAACTGTCCAGTAAATACCCTTTACCATTTATCCCCCAGTTGCTACTAAAGAACAGGTCCTCACTGACCTCTCCAGACTTAAACACAGTACAGTAATGAGACCTGGTAACATGCAGGGATGCCTCTAAATAGTTTGAAACATGACCTGTCCAGCCTGCTAGAACCTCTGATCATCCACAGTCTCCAGACAGGCTGCATCCCTGTGGAATGGAGGACAGTAATAGTCATCGCTCTACATAAAATTTGACCATCAACAGACCCAAGGAACTACAGACCCATAAGTTGGACTAGTCTTATATGCAAGCACATGGAAAGAATTATCATGGATATAATAAAGACATTGGAAATCTTCAAAAACTGGACCCATCCCACTTCAGTTTCATCAAGGGTAGGTAACACCTACTATATACCCGGTGGAGAAGTTTGATAAGGCCACTTGTGCCATGCATGAACCACCTATCTAGTAGTGCATACTCCCTACCTCAACCCAGCAAAGGCATTTGACACAAGACTTCACTTGGATATTATAGACAAACTCACAGATTTAGACATAAATCCCTATGTAACCCGATGGATAGTCAAATGGCTCATGGATAGGACACATGAAGTTTGGGTGGGGGAATCCACCCCCACCAATAGGTCTGTTACTAGTGGTGTTCCACAGAGCTCAGAACTGGGACCTCTCCTGTTTGGAATGTAATTCTCTGAAGTCAGATCAAATATAGAGAGTCTTAGCCAACCAGATTTGTTGATGACTGCAAACTGGGGCCAATGATCGATTCCTCCAAAGATGTAGATATCTTTGAGGAAGTTCTGAGGGCCAAGTAACTTGTACCAGAACCATAATATAAAACTAAATGCAAAGAAGAACATATTTATAAGCGTTAGGAAGATGGCCACCCCTGCAAATTACAACATTGTAAACAATCTCCTAAGAGTAAATCCAGTGGTAAGGGACTTGAGAACTCAGGTTGACACTAACCTGAACTTTGATCATCATGCAGCCATCATCATTGCATTATATGTGATGCAAGTCAGCAGTTATGGCATGGCATCCAGATCTAAAGAGATCATAATCCCACTATGCTCAGCCCTCATTAGACCAATAGTCGAGTACAGGCATTTGC
>NW_025054228.1:0-9835 GCF_019279795.1 Protopterus annectens
AACTTTGATGTCTGTCCCCTTCAACCTGTTGTTCTCTAGTAGTTCATCACCCGTATGAACAGCTGTGGGCTCCAGGGCTGTACCTGTGTTGCATCCCTCACACTGAGAACCCCTCTGTGAGGCCCAGCATTATTCATACTTGAGTCATTGGGTCCTTGTACATAGCCTGCACTAATTCTATCAATGTTTCTGGGACTTCGCACAACCACAGTACTATCCAGATCAACTTTTGTGGGACCTTGTCATATGCTTTCTCCAAGTCTAGGAATGCCCAGTTGGACTCTTTCATCATCTCTAGCTTCTTCTCAACTATCTATCTCACTGCAAACATCAGGTCATTTGTGCTTCATCCTGATCTGAATCTGAACTGCTCATCTTCCATCTCACATTCTACTACTCTGTGTATCCATTCATCAATCTCCCTCTCTACAACTTTCATGCAATGTGACAGGAGTTTCATTCCTCTGTACTTCCTACAGTTGTGGATGCTCCCTTTGTTGTTGTACACTGGCATGAGTATGCTTATTCTCCAGTCATCTGGGATATTACCCTTTCTCTCCCACACTGTTATATGATGCCTCAGGGAGCCATTTCTCCCCAGCATCTTTATCATATCTGCTCTGCTGTGACCTCATCTGAGCCTGCTGCTTTCCCTGACTTCATTGTCCTTAGCACTGTTCTTACTTGTTCTAGGGTGGGCTCCTCCTCTTATTTTCATTATAGGCTGTGCCTGGAGACATTGTAGCTTCTGTGAGGGAGTTTCTTCATTCAGAAGCTGCTGGAAATACTCCTTCCATCTGCCTTTGATGTCCTGTGGACTGGTGAGCAGGTTGTTGCTGACATCCCTTATGAAGGGTTTCTGACTATCTTCTTTATCTTTCTGTCTTTGCCTTGCAAGCCAGATAACAGTTTGTTCTACCTATTGGAGTCTTTTCCAGAAGTTGGTAGATTAAAGTCAATTTCCAGAAGTTGTGGTAGAGTAATGAGTCATTTTCCAAGTTGGTAATGTGATGTGATAAAGTTGTGATAAACTCTGATATCGGCCGAATATATGTAGTTAGTCAAACTACCATTTGTGTAATATTAATTTCACTTTCGGTATATTGGCTACCCTTGGAACAGCCTTGAGGCCAGCTAGCAAGAGTGTCTGGTGGCAGCAGTTATAACACACATATAGTCTGGGCAGAAGGGGGGCATGGCAGCTAGAAAACCTGTGCCAGCCTTTCCCAGCTGTGTGTGTGTGTGTGTGTGTGTGTGTGTGTGTGTGTGTGTGTGTGTGTGTGTGTAAATCAAATCTCAAAAGAGTGGCCAACTATGTCAGCTGGGCAGGGACATGCAAAGCACTGGTTGAACAGAGGAGAATTGCGGACAGCACCTGGACTTGGACATTTAGCTGAGTCTCAACTCTACAGCTGTGGCCTTGCAGTGGGAAGTCTACGAGGATCTGGAAAGAGGAGAAACCAGTCCCAGACTGACTATGGTCTCTCTGTGCTCTTAAGGAAATTGCACTTGATGAGGCTGCATCACAAATGCTATTATGCAGATTTTCTTCGTCCCTCCCAGTGAACTACCCACTGTTACCAGTGGTGATGACTGAGAGCTCATAATTATTGGCCCAGGGGTGGTGGGTTGTCCACATATTGGTTTTTGCAGTGGGATATCCACATCACATATTGGTTGGCAGTGATGTCATTCCTGCAGCGTCCATTTTAGCACTAGCCTCTGTTCTGCTTTTCCATCTCTAGTTACAGGAACTTTGGTCAAGTCCTTTATATTGCAGCATGTAATATCTGGTCAGAAATTTCATTTAGAAGTCAGTACTTACATGGGTTAGATTCCCAGTATGAAACATTTCTCATCCTGAAATATGGAGTCAATAGTACTGAATGTTTGGTTAATACTTTGAATGCCATCTCATCAAGGTTGCCATTTATATTCAATCTGATCTGTGAACACAGCAGGTAGTGGTACAGGTTACAAGTCCAGGAAATATACTTTTATTCATCAAATATAGGCTGGCATTTTAAAATAAATAATAATTTAATTGGGAGACCAGTAGGACTGTCAAGATGCCTTGCGAGAAAGTGTGTGACAGATACAGACACTTCTCTACAATCCATTCAATGCACAGTCTTTCTTTTAAAAGCCTGCTTGTTCTTGTAATATTTATTTATGGATTTGCTAGGGTGAGCATATTGATACTCTTGCTCAATACAAGAAAGCCAGAGGTGCAACACGTGACTGCATCACATTAGTAAAACTTTAGAGAAAAATATTTTCATCCGGGCTACAGTGATGTGATCATTCCAAAGGACACTCTTCATTGAGCTCATACACTTTCTTGCGTTCACTTCTAAAAGATACTGTATGTAGATTAATACTATAGTAACGCCTGCTTACTGATTTTACTTAACTTTTGTGGGTTAGCCACTCCAGACTTCAGCCTGTTATACGCTCCTTACCCCAGCCACCCGGATGTTGGGTATACATCACACATGTACCCTTCATTGGGTGACCGTTTTCTAACAGACTTTGAATAGCCTTTTTATGTTGTATGTAATTCCCTATAAATAAAATTCGGAATTAAAATAAATGGATTGTCATATTATTGTGGCAGGTTGTTTCTGAGGAGTTATTGTATTTCTATCATGTTCATCATTAGATGACTGCTTGCATTAACTGATATGGATGGATGGATAAACATCCAGCTTTCAACAAAATGTTACCAGCCCCATTCCATCTGCCCTATGCTAGTTTGCATAAAGGGATGCTGGTAAATATATAGTAGTAAGGGTGCCAAAACTTCAGAAGTGTCTTGCTACTGAAGTGTGTACTCCTCTACAGACCTCTGGTCAGCTAGTGCTCCATCTAAGCTGGACATAATTTCCCCATTGAAGATTACTTTCCACATAATTATTTTAGTAGAAATGTGTTTTTGTTCTTTTGAATGCTTTATTTTTGAGTGTTTCTGCCTGTTTGATGACCTGTTAGAAGAATCAATTTTATTTCAGAGCTTAGGTTCTATTGTTGGAATTCTCTGGGGGAATTCCTGTGTAAAAAAAAAATAGCTGCATTTAGCTTCAAATTTTTCTATCGGGCTTATACTTTAGTTACCTTGAGAGTAGTCTTTATTAATTTTTAACACAAGCGTTACTTTTCTGTGTCGAAATTGTGACCTACTCTTCTCATATACTGACTACTTATCGAACACTCTCTTGGCTGTAAGCCAGTCTAGTTACTGTTGTGATTCCCTAACATTTTAGTAATTTTAGGCATTTTTATGAGAGTAACAACGGCCATTATCTCACTGTTATGGTCTAGAAGCATTTGTGGTACGTTGTCACTGTACAATTTATATCAGTAACTTCCATTTTAGTCCAGAACATGCCATTAACTGTTCCTTGCTCCATTATCCACCTGTGAGACACCTTAGCACACACCTAGGACATGAACCTTGCGATTCCGGGCAGTCCTTGCCCAAACTGCAAGAAGAAAAAAATTGTCAGAGAGGATGGGTGGTCTTTAATCCAGCTTCCTCCTTGCCAAACCCACTTGTGGGTGATTCTGCCAGTCTCATCAGTTGTTCCTTAAACCCTCATCTTTTCTTCTGGCGGCCCATTTAATTGTTTTTTCTGAGGTACCAACATGTAATATGGACTGAGGAGGCACATCCTCTGAGTCTATACAATTGCATTTGCTGGGGAATGAGAGTCACCCTTCCAGATCTGGGGGAAGGTACCAATGGACTTTCTCTCAAAGCATGCTACCCTATGATGCGTCCCACCTGCAGTAAGGACCACATCTCATTAAGCCAATCCTTTTCTGGGAGTGGGGTTTCTGCTAGGAAAGACAAAGAGTAGAGTCTTGGAGATTTTCCATTCCTGAAGGAGATAACTGGATGGGTTTCCATGGGTTCACTAGGTTCACCATGTAGGTTGATACTAGGCTGCTCTGCCTAGAGGCATTTACAGAAAGCCTAGCCAGAGTGTGTTTGGCTTTTGCCACCCTTCTTAGATTAGTTGACTGTACTTGCCTCTGTATAATGGGTCAGAAGAATAGCCATTTAAGGTTAGTTTACCATGCCTCTGTCTAGCAGTGACACGAGAAGAGATCCCAGGGGTAAAATTCTGATCTCCATCAAGCGTCAAGATTCCTTCTTGAAGAGGTCTCATTGAGGGCTCTGTCGACATGGACTGGGATTTTTGTTCCAAAAGTGAGGGGAGCCTCTGGGATATGAATCTATTGTCCCTCCAGCATGTTCTATGTATTTCTGTGCTGAGGGTTTAAGTCACTGGGCTGATGTAATAGTTCTGATGGATTTACTTAGATTTCAGCTTGAGGGTGGAGCATGTCCATTTAATTCTGGGTTGGACATGGCTTTTATCGTCAGGCACAGTTTGCCTCTGGTAGGCAGTGAAAAGCAACTGAGTAGAGGCTGGGTTTCTTTAATGCAGCCCTAACTGCCGTAGGGAGCTTCTTGTTTGAGTCCTTGTTGATCCTCTTGGTATGAAATTCACTTTTATGGGGAGTCTTTCTAGATTGTAGCAGGTGTGGGAGTGGGTACATCCCAAATGGGGCATTGTATTCAATTATGGGCCTGATGGTGATGAGTGGGGCAGAGCTGTAATGACCTCTCTTGATCTAGATGTGAACCCCTCTCATTGATAAGGTGGGCTTATATAGTGTGTCTTTCTAACCACTTTACAGCAATAGCAGATTGTCAAAGGGAGAGATTACACAATCTACTTGGGTCCCCCCAAATCCCTAATTCCTTCTTCACGTACTTAATGGATTACCACCTATGTGGTAATTGTGGAAGCACCTATGTTGTTTTCCCAAAGGGGATGACTATGCACACTTTTTGGCATTTAGCTTTTGGAGGCCATGGCTCACGACACCAATTATCCATCTCTGAGAGCTTTTTGGAGGATGCTTGTGTCAGCCGGTGGGTGATCGGTATGGCCCCAGTTTGCATCATCTACCAAACTTTGTGGCTCAGCCATATGAATCCTCCTGTGTTAGCATACCTCAGAAGATATGCGAACAAGAGAGGTCCCAGGGACTGAGCAACGTGGGATTTTCCACTGTAACTGGTTTGTAACTGGTTGCAGGAGTCTGACATGTAACACCTGCAATTCACGACCATGTGTGTTCTATCCCTAAAACCAGTTTGTAACCCATCTTATGACATAGGGATGATATTTAAGCTGAGTGAGCGACTTTGAAATTTATGATTCAGTGGAGTATGTAATGTCGAAAGGCTTTTTGCAAGGTCAAAGGTAGGCTGTGTGGACTACCTTTCCCTTAAAATCCGTATGGACGCGGTGACTGTTTCAAAGAAATTGAACCAGGTTCAAGAAGCAAGATACACTGCCTTTCTTAACAAAGCGGAGTGGGTAGGATCCGGTGTTGTGTTTGGAGAGGGTTCCCAATGTCTGTCTTTGTTTATGAGTTCCATGATGATACATCGCTCATGTTTTGCAGACCAGGCCCCAGATTAGGCTTATAGGGCAATAATAGTTTCCGGGGTCGTTGGCACCACCTCTATGGAGTAGGACCACTGTTTCTGCCCGTGTAGCTGAGATTCTTTGCAGGTACATATCCTGTTGTAAAAGCTGAGACTGAACAGTGATTTTAAAGTGAGGATTCAGTTCTTCCTTGGAGCTCATGTAAAAGCATGACCCGGGACACCGTCCAGTCCCATTGATGCTGTGTGTTTTTGCTTTGGAAAGGAGCAGCTCTCACTGAACATCTGTGATGTCAGGGAGGCGTACACTCTGTTGGGATAGTCATTTGCTCATTTGGGGGAGAAGTTTGCACTGAACATGCTGCTAAGGATGGTAGCAATGTCTGTGGGTTTGTAGTGTATTTTTTGTCATTTTGCACTAACTCAGAGCATATCTGGGGAGTTTCTGAGTTTTCTATGGTACTATAACTAAAAGCCTTGTGATTATCTTTAGCGTCTTGTGCAATTTTCTTCGAGCTAGCCTTAGATGATTTATGAGGGATCGTAGTTTCTTGCTAGTACTGATCAGAGTTGCCCTTCCCTTTCAGGGATTTTGCTGTATCATCTTAGTAGCTTCCTCCTTCTGTTAGGCCGCAGCTTATTTATGGCTGCAGGGTCCACCAGACATGGGTCTCTGTAGCACAGCATGGAGGTGTGTCCCTTTGGTTTTATTTACAGGATAACACTGATCCATGCATTCCTGTGGAGGTATCCCATAGAATCTCTGCATTTGTAAAGTTCTGGCGTGGTTTGGGACGTGTTTTCCACTGGCCCTGGGGACTCTATGAAGGATTCCACCTCAGTTTTGAGAAGTGGGAGGATTTGCTTTTTGAGAAGTTTTTTGACTGTGGTTTCCTTTGCTGGGGGTGGGGATGGGATATGGATGTGTCCATAAGTGATTAATTTATGGTCAAAGATCTTACCAATGGATATACCTCTGGTATGGGTGTCGAAGTCCCCATGTTGAGGTGATGATCAGATTCCAATATGTTTTCCCCTCTTGGCTGGGAGTGGTGACCAGTTGTTGTTCCATATCATTTAAGTTTATAAATTCCTACAGGAACTGTTGGGCTTGGGTGTTGGGGCTTGAGTGGTGCTCCCAGTCTATGTTTGGAGTAGTTAAAGTCACCCAATATAATGGTGTTTGGAAGACCTTCACTTATTCTCCAGTGTCTTCAGGAGAAAGCCAAGTGGGGTTTCTGAGTTTGGGAGGGTGGTCTGTAGCAGGCTACAAACTGGAAGAGCAGTTTGCCACTGTTGAATTGCACATGGATGGTCTCAGATGCTTCGGTGCAGTGCCACTAGCCTGTGGAGTAGTAATTTATCTTTTATTGAATATGGATACTCTCCCTCTCTTGTGGTTCAGGTCCGAGTTTGGGGCCACTTGAAAAGCATGGTATGGGGTACTAGCCTGTGGTAGTGCTGGGAATTGTTCTCGGGAGCCTTGAACCAGGTTTCTGTTACTGCACAGATGTCTCGATGTTCTCCCATACTGAGGAGAGGCCTTGAGATGCACGTGCATCTTGAGGTTTTAGACTTCTGGCGTTGAGCAGCATTGCCATAGTTTCTTTTTTCCTTATATTTGTCATCTAAGGAGGTGGGTTTTGTCTTTTGCAGCCTTGCCTAAAATAGGCACTATGGGGTGGCAAGAGCCTTGGCCAGTATTCAAAAACCCAGGGGTGACAGGTGCAAAGCCGTCCCCTAAGCGAGAAGGAACGCGTGGCTTGTCAAGCATGTGTCATCCCCAGGCGGCTGACCAGACACTGGATCCCCTTTGAGTGACACCAATATTTTAGTCAATTTGTTTGAGGTGATCATTTTGTCTTTATACTGTGGTATCATTCTTGATGGTAAGATGCTACTCAAAGGTCAGAGGTCATACCGGCCTGGAGCCACATGATCAGAGAGCTCCTGCATGTCTCTTTTTATGTAATCCAGGAGGTACGTCTCCAGGTCATTCACACTAGCATGGACAATGACACGGGAAGTCATGTTTGTACTAACTGCTTCCTACAATACGAGGTCTTCTACAATGCTTTGCTACTGGACATCTCCAGAGTAAGTATGGATCATGCAATCCCAAACAAATCCAAGTCCTCTCCACCCAAGGTAAGCGTCCCTGTCTGGTGGACCTCTCAGCCCCTCAAACAAATTGTATAACAAAGAAGGAAGCTACTACAGCATGTCAGAGCAAAAATCCCATGAGAGGGAGACATCTCTGATCAACATTAATAGCTGCGATTCTCTCATAAAAACATCCAAGGCCAACTTTGAGAGAAAAATCGCTAAGGGAACACTAAAGATATACCCAAAGCCTTCTTCAGCTATGTTGTTAGAAACCTAGTAGGTGAAAACCCTCCAGATATGCTCAGGTTGGTTCACAACAACAAAAAATACACTGAGACCCACAGATATTGCCTTACACGGCATTCTGGCTGACGGGTTCAGTCACAAATTTCTCTTTTCCTTCACTTTAAAAGAAGAAAATACTTATCCCAGCTGAATGTAATCTCCCTGTCATCTCTCAGATGTCCAGAGTGAAGAACAAGCTTCTAAACAAAGCAAAATACACAGCATCAGTGGGGACCTGGCGGTATCCGGGTTGGGTGTTACGTGTGAACTCAAGAGGAGCTAAACCCACACATAATGCTATTTAACCTTAGCCTTGCCGGGGATATGTACACTGAACACTGAGGCATTACAGCAACAGTGGTCCCACTCCCACAAGGGGTGCCTCTACAGACCCACTTGAGCTTCCGCCCCACATAAGCTTAACCAGCCTGGTCTGCAAAAGCTATGGAAAGAATCATTATGGAACTCATAAAGCGCAGAGACATAGGGGACCTACAGACACTTGACCCCACCAGTTCGGCTTTGTAAAGGGCAGATCACCACTTGCCTTTTTAAACCTGGTTGACTTTTTCCGGAAACAGTCACTAGGGAAGGCCATTGAGGAGGGCAAAGCAGTCCCATACAGCATACCTGGACTTGGCTAAGGCCTTAGGCAGCACAATACCCCACTAAGGCATCATAGATAAGCTCAACCCAGCTTAAAAAGTAAACCCTTATGTGTACTAGATGGGTTGCAAACTGTCTAAAGGACAGAATTCACATAAAGTTAAAAATACAGCTGCAGCAATGTCAGACTCAAAGCCAGTCACAAGTGTGGTGTCCCACAGAGGAGATCTGTCCTGGGACCCCTCTCATTGTTGACATTTATTTCTCAGATGTTAAAAGCAAACATGGGAGGGGGCTGTGACTTCTGACAAAGTTACGCTTTGAGAATGACTGCAAACTAGAGCTTTTCACGTGGTAGCGATACTGCCAGCAGACACACACATGCTACAAAAGGCCCTCACAGAAGCAGGACCCAGCAGCTAGGAGTCATGTCCTTACAACTAAATGTCAAAAATGTATGAGTCATCACTTTGGGAAAAACAAAGTACCACAAATTATCCACAGACAGCAACCCACTGAGTACAGAAAAAGAAAGTAATCAGAGACGCCTAGGGACCCAGAGTCGACCAGCGACCTCTCATTTATTTGACACCACGTTTGCAAAAGGTAGTTAGAAAAACTATTCTACCTTGCACACCTCATCTGTCATGAAGGGATTCACATCCAGATCCAAGGATGTCATTGTAGCCCCTATATTTCCTCCCTCATCAGACCCAGCGATTGAGTACAATACTGCCCCATTTAATTTACAATAATACCTCACCTGGCATTTGCAACAGCGCTGGAGAGACCACAAAGTACCTCACCAAGAGGATCAAAGGGTCTCCAACATATGTATTCTGCCAGACTAAAAGAAACTTCAGCTCTATTCAGATAGCATACCACCTGCTCAGAGGTGATCTCTGCCCCTGATGTACAAGGCCGTGTCCAATCAGGATCACGATGGACATGCTCACCTCAAAAATCCAAATCATCTATCGGGACCCACGAGGCTAAAGACTTAAACCTCGGCACAGAGTATGAACAGATGGGACATGCTGGAGGGATAGATTCATAACTTGGAGGCTTCCCATGCACTTTGGAACAAGATCCCAGTTCGTATTGAGGCAGAGCCCCTCACTGACTCTCTTCCAAGAGAAATCTTGACCCCAGAGTGGATGGGAGAGATATTAAGTTTACCCCACCCAGGGGTCACATCTGTGTCACTGCTGAACAGGGCACAGTACCTGACCCTAATTCATATTGCCGCAGGGGACCTTCATTTGTGTCACTACTAGACAGAGGCACAGTATTCATTTATTCATTACATTTTTTACCATTTCATGGTGGCAAAGCCACATCACTATGCTACAAATGCCCCCCAGTTTTAGG
>NW_025054229.1:0-9499 GCF_019279795.1 Protopterus annectens
GAAAGGGGTTTTCTGAGGGTTGTTTGTATATAAGTTAATGAATTTTATTATGTGCTGTTCTGATGAAGACAGTCCAGTACTGTAGAAAGCGCTTAACTTTTGTGTTTAAAATAAATCTAGTTTCTTCAGCATAGTTTCCTGTCTCCTGGTGAAATCTTTGCCACTGGCTGGTGATTCATTTATCTGTTAGTCGCTGGGACACACTTGCTTTGTTTTGTCGTCAACCATGGATTCTATGCAGGAGATGCTTAATGTTTCAAACTTTGTATCAAGAGACGAGATCGACAAGATACATTCGGAGATGACTATTATCCGAGGGGAAATAACCCGCCTTGTGGAACTGTTAACACCGGCAAGTACTGTTTCAAACAAATTGGTGCAACCAAACCCGCTGGTTAGTACGTCTATCCGTTCCTCTATTGGCAACGTCAGCGATGACGACATCCCCAACGGACAGAGGAGGTTTTCCTCCCCATTACCGTCTAGGTGTACGCCGAGGAAGGATTTTCAAGATGTAATGGACAGCCGAGGCATTTATACGAACTCGGTAGCAACGGCTGGAAATACCGACAATACGGATGAGGATCGATGTCTAATATCTGGCGCCAAACCTAAACGCCATGCTCCAGTTAGAACCTATGGTGGTGAGGAGAAAAGCAGAGGTGTAACGAATGCACCGACTAAAGGTACTGTTAAAGAAGCTGCTACAGGTTTTTCCTCTTGTGGAGAGCATGTAACAAGGCAGGCATATAATTTAGACAAATTTATGAACATGCCGCTTGATTTTAAAGACATTCCAAGAGCAGCTTCTACTAATAAATCTGTTGGTGGAGGAGGAGACCATCCTTCTCTGAAAAAGTTGATTTTTTCATTTGGTAATAATTTAACGAAGGTTAAGAACCTTCAAGTTGAAAACTTATATTTACGCAAATGTTTAGATAGTGGGATAGTTCCTATGGGTTTGCGGTTCTTTAAGGAACCGATGGGGGTAGATATGAATGTTCATAACATCAAACTTTGTAATGATATGTTTGATGAATTTGGTAGAAAGTTTATCTTGTTCATTATTGAAAGTAATGATTCGAAAATAAGTTTATTGCTAAGTGAAATTGACAGAATTGATAAACTGATACGTAATGATGTTTTGTTTTCACAATGGGAGAAGTTGTATTGTAAGCAGTTTGAATATGCTGAGAATATGTACAAAAAAACCTATGAAAGGAAATATAAGAAATTACAGAGGGACATTGCTCAGTATGAGAATGGGACAGCTTACAGATGGAAATGTAGTAATGACAAAAAGTATGTCACAGAGAAAAGATATGGAAAGTATTCAGTTACCCATGGGGATGTCTACACTGATGCCTACCCCTATGATGAGGAATGTTTTTTAGAGAATGGAAGGGATCAATGGAGAACAGTGGAATACAAGGGGAAAGGGCGGAATGCTTGGAGGAACCGGAGGTACTATTAGAAGTTGATATTCCACACCCCAACCCCAGTAATGCTGACAATGGTCTTATTGACATCACTTGTGGGAAATATCCTTTAGAAACCAATGACTGTGGGATTTTACACATTAATGGGGAGATTAAGATTTACAACTATAGTGCCCACCCAGTTTTACCTGAATTCTTTCAAATATTTTCAAAGGGTATGAAGTTTATACCGGATTTCAAGTTTGATTTGACTGACACTCTTGTTGAATTTAAATTATTCATGAGAAAATTGAATTTGGGAATATTTTTCAAAAATCAAAATGTTACAAATGTGACACAGATAGATGAATTAAAGAAAAAGAGTGCTTTTACTCCACCTATGTGCAGTACGCTTGCATCTTTTGAAAATGTAGTCAATTCTCAGCTTTATTCTCTGTACAACAAACACAAGTACACAAGAGGGGGTAAACAACTTGGCAATGACATGATGGATGTGATACAATCGTTGTGTGACAACAACATTCGTATCATGTCTGCAGACAAGGGTGGGGGTATCGTGTTTTATGATCAGGAAAAATACAAAAGTAAAATCTTTGAATTATTGAACAACTCAACACAATACACCCCCTCCTCCATTAATGAAGTAAACATTGCCCACAGTCGTATTGATTCTTATTTGGAAGAATATATAGTGGAAAATAGAATTAGTGAGGATTTGTACAGATTTCTCAAGGTGGAGTTCCCCATTCTGGCCACCATCACAGGTATTCCCAAAGTCCATAAAAACATCTATGATCCACCATTTCGTCCCATCATTTCTGGCAGTGCAAGTAAAAGTTTCCCGTTTGGAAAGGTTGTCCATCACAAATTAAAACATGTTTACAACATAGTGGAACATATTATGAAAGATTCCTGGGAGTTCCTAGGTATATTCAAGAAGGAATTGTGGTCTCCCAATGTTGTTTATGTTACCATAGATGTCCAGGATTTATTTTCATGCATTCCGAAGGAGGATGGACTCCAGAGGTTCATCAACAGTATGCACAAAGCAAGTGGGTTGGGGCAGGCTGACATCTCACTCCTGACGGAATTCATGGACATTGTTCTGGACCATAATTACATCTACTATGAGGGTGAGCATTACAGACAGAAAACGGGGGTAGCCATGGGCACTGCTTGTGCCCCTATTTATGCCAATTTGGTACTGCTGGATTGGGAAATGGAATTCATTTTAAATTCGGAATGGATGTCTTACATCAAAAGATATGTTAGATACCTGGACGACATCTTTATTTTATGGGAGGGTGAAGTACAGGTGTTGTTGGAATTCATGAAATATATCAACAATACCACTGAATATCTCAAGTTCACCCACCAATATGATATTCATGGTATCAACTATCTTGATGTCTTTATATACAGCCAGGGTGATGAATTCCAGTCTCGTATTTACAGAAAAGATACTTTTAGTAATGGTTATTTACACTACAGCAGTGCACATACATACAATACCAAAAGGGGCATTATTAAGGGGCAGTGTATACGGGCTGCCCGTATGACCACCCAAAGAGATTGTTTGCTTAAAGAATTGGAATATATTGGGCAGTTATTTATGGACAAGGGATATCCTCACAAGATGGTTAAGGACATTATATGGTATGTCAGTAAGGAATGGGGACAGAAATATAAACCACTATTGGGTGTGGGCATTGTTAAGTCTTCTGCCGCAAGTGATATAACCAACATGACAGACAAGGCAGTTATTGACAATATACACACAAAATCATGCATTATTAAATATGGTAGACAATCTAGTGAGGTCAAGAATATTATTACTACGAATTGGAACATCTTGACCAGTGACCAGGCAATAAAAAATAAGATTACTGATAGACCACATTTTGTTTATAAAACTGGAAACAACCTGAAAAGAATTATAGAAATTAAATCAAACTGTCAACAAAATATGAAGGTACAGAAGACAGGTACCAGAAAATGTGGTCAATGTAACTATTGTAAATATATTTTGGATACACCTAGTATTACTCTCAAGAATTGTTTAAAAAGTAAGGTCTGGTTCTCCAATGGCAATTGTTTGACTAAACATATAATATATTTAAGTGTCTGTCAAACTTGTATGAGTTACTATGTGGGGAAGACCGATCGTAGTTTAAAGAACAGGATATATGACCACACATATTGCATGAGGAAATGTGATATTAACAATGCACTATCAAGACACCTCATAAACAGTCCGCAGTGTAAGATGTTCAAATTCGCTATTTTGGATGTCATTACCCCGAATCCTCGAGGTGGTAACATCAAGGCAGTAGTGGGGGAAAGGGAAATCAGGTGGCAGATCAAGTTAGATGCAGCTACCCCCCCTGGCCTTAATGAGATGATCCCTACTAAACCCCTAGTTAGGGTTTAATTTAACTTTATGCATTTCATAATGTATTCTTGTAAGGCATTTGTTATATTTATTATTGCATTATTTTTTAGATTACTCAGTGGTAGATACAACTTTTTTGTAGTCACATATAACTGCAGCTTTCTATACATCTATACTGTTTATTTTTGTATATAACAATTTTACTGAAGGTGTAATATTTTTTGTAGTATTTACACATTTTTACAACAAATAGTATGTAGTATTATATTTTTTATATATATATGGTTTTGATACAAGTGTTCTCTCTCATATATTTAGTGAGATACACAATTCATATTATTTTAAAGTGTTCAATAATTTTTATTCAGCAGAAAATATATGTACATAATTATGTAATAATGTTGAAATTTTGTTTGCCTAGGTTTTATTTTTTACAGGTATTTCATATCTGTATAAATGATTTTATGTGTATCATTGTGTTGCACAAAGATTATATATTGTTTTTTATTTTAAGTAAGCATCTTAATATATGGTAGCTCAAGCTGTGAGTCAACAATGTTTCATTCATTCATTGTTAATGATTTAATTGATTAATTGTTATTAAGGGCGGGTTTTCTGAGTGTTGTTTGTATATAAGTCAATGAATTTTATTATGTGCTGTTCTGATGAAGACAGTCCAGTACTGTAGAAAGCGCTTAACTTTTGTGTTTAAAATAAATCTAGTTTCTTCAGCATAGTTTCCTGTCTCCTGGTGAAATCTTTGCCACTGGCTGGTGATTTATTTATTTGTTAGTCGCTGGGACACACTTGCTTTATTTATTTATTTATTTATTTATTTATTTATTTGTATTTGTTTTTCAGGGTACTGCACTGATGTCAGGGGACCTTTTATTTATTTATTTATTTATTTATTTATTTATTTATGTATTTGCATTTGTTTTGCAGGATGGAGCACAGATTTCTATGGACCTTTTATATATTTACTTATTTATTTGTTTGTATTTGTTTTCCAGGGTAGAGCACTGATTTCATTGGACCTTTAATTAATTTATTTATTTATTTGTATTTGTTTTCCAGGGTGCAGCACTGATGTCCATGGACCTTTTATTTATTTATTTATTTATTTATTTGTATTTGTTTTCCAGGGTATGGCACTGATGTCCGGGGAGCTTTTATTTATTTATTTATTTGTTTTTGTTTCTGTTCCAGGGTAGAGCACTGATGTCCGAGGACCTTTTATTTATTTATTTACTCATTTGTATTTTTTTTTTTTGCAGGGTAGAGCACTGATTTCCATGGACCTTTTATTAATTTATTTGTATTTGTTTTCCATGGTAGAGCACTGATGCCCATGGACCTTTTATTAGGTTCATAGGTTCATAGGTAGGTACTAGGCTATCGGCCCTAGGTCCCATACAAGCCTAGCCAAAAAATGTACCCTGGCTTTCGCCACCCAAGAAAATTATTTTCCTATGCCCCTGTCGAGCAAAGCCACAGAAGTGATCCCCGGGGTGAATTTCCATTTCCATCAATCATCAAGATTTTTCTTGAAGAGTGCTAATGAGGAGCTCTGTTTGACATAGATAGGTAGTCTGTTCCAGAGTATGGGAAGTCTCTGGAACAGGAATCTATCCCTCCAGCATGTTCTGTTTATTGTGGTGACAAGGTTAAGGTTCCTAGAGTGTGTAGCTCGGAGGGATTGGGATTTCTTTAAGTATTTCTTTGTTTATTTATTTATTTATTTATTTGTATTTGTTTTCCAGGGTAGAGAACTGATGCCCATGGACCTTTTATTGTTTTATTATTTTTTTATTATTTTTTTTTTTTCCAGGGGGCATTTTATTTATTTATTTATTTATTTATTTGTATTTGTTTTCCAGGGTAGAGCACTGATGTCCATGGACCTTTTATTTATTGATTGATGGACTTGTATTTATTTACCAGGGTAGAGCACTGATGTCCATTGACCTCTTATTTAATTATTTATTTATTTATTTATTTATTTGTATTTGTTTTCCAGGGTAGAGCACTGATGTTCATGCACCTTGTATTTATTTCTTTGTATTTGTTTCCCAGGGTACAGCACTGATGTTCATGGACCTTGTATTTATTTATTTATTTATTTGTATTTGTTTTCCATGGTAGAGCACTGATGTCCATGGACCTTTTATTTATTTATTTATTTATTTATTTATTTGTATTTATTTACCAGGGTAGAGCACTGATGTCCATTGACCTCTTATTTAATTATTTATTTATTTATTTATTTATTTGTATTTGTTTTTCAGGGTACAGCACTGATACATGGGACCTTTTATTTATTTATTTATTTGTATTTGTTTTCCAGGGTAGAGCACTGATGCCCATGGACCTTTTATTTTTTTATTAATTTTTTTTTGTTTTCCAGGGTACAGCACTGATGTCCGGGGACCTTGTATTTATTTATTTATTTATTTGTATTTGTTTTCCATTGTAGAGCACTGATGTCCATGGACCTTTTATTTATTGATTGATGGACTTGTATTTATTTACCAGGGTAGAGCACTGATGTCCATTGACCTCTTATTTAATTATTTATTTATTTTCAGGTGCAACAGAATTGCAACACTGATGTTCATGAACAGTTTCATGAACATTTATTTGTATTTATTTCAGGGTGTATTGATGTTCAGGGACTTTTCTTTATTTATTTATTTGTATTTGTTTTCCAGGGTAGAGCAGGCACTGATTTACATGGACCATTTATTTATTTATTTATTATTTTTGTTTGTTTTCCTGGGTGCAACTGGGCATTCCACGAACTTATTTATTTATTTATTTATTTGTATTTGTTTTCCAGGGTAGAGCACTAATGTTCATGCACCTTGTATTTATTGTCTTTTTGTATTTCTTTCCCAGGGTACAAGCACTGATGTTCAATCCATGGACCTTGTGGTATTTATTTATTTATTTATTTGTATTTGTTTTCCATAGGTAGAGCACTGATGCTCATGGACCTTTTTATTTTCCTTGTTTATTTATTTTATTTATTTATTTATTTGTATTTATTTTTTATCAGGGTAGAGCACTGATGTCCATTGACCCTCTTTATTTAATTATTTATTTATTTATTTATTTATTTGTATTTGTTTTTCAGGAAGTACAGCACTGATTACATGGGACCTTTTATTTATTTATTTATTTGTATTTGTTTTCCAGGGTAGAGCACTGATGCCCATGGACCTTTTATTTTTTTTATTATTTTTTTTTGTTTTCCAGGGTACAGCACTGATGTCCGGGGACCTTGTATTTATTTATTTATTTATTTGTATTTGTTTTCCATTGTAGAGCACTGATGTCCATGGACCTTTATTTATTGATTGATGGATTTGTATTTATTTACCAGGAGTAGAGCACTGATGAACCATTGGACCTCCTATTAATAATTATTTATTTATTTATTTATTTATTTATTTGTATTTGTTTCCAGGTACAGTAATTGATGTCCATGGACCTTTTAGTTTATTGATTGATGGACTTGTATTTATTTCTTACAGTGGTAGAGCACTGACAAACCATTGACCTCTTATTTAATTTAATTATTATTTATTTATTTATTTATTTGTATTTGTTTTCCAGGGTACAGCACTGATACATGGGACCTTTTATTTATTTATTTATTTATTTGTATTTGTTCTCCGGGGTAGAAAACTGATATCTATGGACCTTTTATTTATTTATTGATTGATGGACTTGTATTTATTTACCAGGGTAGAGCACTGATGTCCATTGACCTCTTATTTAATTATTTATTTATTTAGTTATTTATTTATTTATTTATTTGTATTTGTTTTCCAGGGTACAGCACTGATACATGGGACCTTTTATTTATTTGTATTTGTTCTCCGGGGTAGAAAACTGATATCTATGGACCTTTTATTTATTTATTTATTTGTATTTGTTTTCCAGGGTACTGCACTGATACATGGGACCTTTTATTTATTTGTATTTGTTCTCCGGGGTAGAAAAACCTAGATTATCTATGGACCTTTTATTTGTTTATTTATTTGGTATTTGTTTTCCATAGGGTACGGCACTGATGTCTGGGGACCTATTTATTTAATTATTTATTTGTATTTGTTTTGCAGGGTAGTGCACTGATTTCCATGGACCTTTTATTTGCTTATTTGTTTATTTGTTTATAGGTTCATAGGTTCATAGGTTTATACTAGGCTATCTGCCCTAAGGCATTTCCAGCCTAAGCCTAGCCCAATTCCTTTAGGCTTAGGCTTCACGCCACCCCTTATATGAAAAATACCAAGCCCATACCTGTTGTAATACAAGTCTTCTTGACACACTATAAAAGATCTCAGTCTTCAGTGAAGACAAGACTCCTTCTCCACTTCCACATACTGCAGCTCCATTCCTGTCACCCAACAGTCATCAGGAAAGCAGGGCTAAGCATAGGTTCATAGGTTCATAGGTTCATACTAGGCTATCTGCCCGAGGGGCGATTTTACAAAGCTCAGCTCATCGCTCATCGCTTTGGTGTGGCTTTACGCCACCCCTTTAGTATGGGGAACTATACCATTATTTTGCTGTGCCTCTGTCGAGCGGGAAAGTGACACCTCGAGGTAATCCCTGGGTATATCTGCGTGCATCTCCCCATCCATTGGTCAAGATTTCTTGAACACAGGCCAGCGAGGGTGCCTGCCTCACACATGTACCGGGATTTTTGTTCCGGCAGCATAGGGAGCCTCTTTGGGTAAGATGAATTCTGTCCCTCCAAAGTTAACGCCCCTATTAATAGCCGTGTGGTTGGACAAGAAGTTTAAGTCTCCGCCCCTTGTGGCTTTGATGGATCTAGGGATTTTGAGGTGAAGCATATTGGCTCATCAAATCTGGGCTTGACATGGCCTTGTATGTTAGGCAAAAGGCTCACCTCTTGGAGTTAGCAAGCGTAAGCTTAATTGAATAGAGCTGGAGTTCTTTCTCAGTCGGGCAGCATAGGATTGTGATTTTGAGTTAACCCTTTATCCTTTGGTGAGGAACTTTTTGTGGCCCCTCCAGCTGCTGCAAAGTGTCGTGGGTCAGGATACATCTCGAATGGGGCATTGTACCAATCATTGGTCTGATGAGTGATGAGTAAAGGGAGACTAATGACCCTCTCTCCTCTTTGATCTAGATGAGAACTTCCTCCCTCATGATAAGCAGGGGGCACGTGAAAAGAAGGTCTTCCCAGAATCTACTTTAGCTACATGGGTGTCGTAATGACAAGACTACTACTCAACCTGGGTCCCCAGGTCCCTGATAACTTCTTTGTGCCTGTGTGGATTTCAAATTCATTTGGTAGCTAGGCAACCTTGTTTTTCCCGATGGTATGACTATGCATTTTTTGGCATTTAACTTAGGCCGTGGGCTCTGGCACCAGTTAATCCGCTTCTCAGAGACCCTTTCTTGAAGGATATTCAAAGTCAGATGTAAGCCATTGAGTGGCGCCTGCTTGCAGTCATTCAAACTTTGTCATTACAACCTCCTGTGTTTGCTTGTACCGGAAAAAGCAGACGCCAAACAAGTGGGCCCAGGACTGAGTTCCTGTGGGACACCACTTTGCGAGAGCGGTTTTGAGTCTGGACATGGCGCTCAGCAGTTTCTGACCTCTGTGGGTTCTGTCACCCGCCAGTTTGCA
>NW_025054230.1:0-10106 GCF_019279795.1 Protopterus annectens
TGCAAAAACAACAATTAGTACATTGGACATCTTTCAGGACTGCAGCATACAAATGTACATGCTGTAGGAAATAGAACCTCAAGCCTCTACATTAAGATGCAAATATTCTACTTGTGGTGCTACTAACATAGCTTCTTAAAACTTTATACCACAATAGAGATACCATTTACTAAACAAAACAGTTGCACATTGTAAATAGACTTGGCATGAGCAGCAGTAAACTTTCGCTTCCCTTAAAACTCACAGTTCCTTGAAAAATGCACTTGAAAATAAATTCCACCTGCTAACTCTAACTTGGGCATTTCACTTTCTCTCTCACAAACATACCACACCCCCCAAGGCCTCCACCCTAGTGCAAGAAATCTGGACAAAGCCTTAAATAAATAGGGACTTCGGATTATAAATATGGCTCTCATAAACTTAGAAATTGCAAGAGTAACAGGATTTGTGTTAGTATGCATTTTCCTAAATGATATGACGTCTAAAACTGAAATGTCTCTCATTATTTAGCAACTTCAATCCTTTTAGAAGGAATATGGGGCAAAATCTGGACATTCTGCAAAAAACCTGACAGAAGTTGAGGGGTATGCTACCTCACACACACACACACACACACACACACACACACACACACACACACACACACACACACACACACACACACACACACACACACACACACACACACACACACCAATTTAGTGCAAGAAATACATAAAACAGATTTTTTCAAAGTTACAACTGTAAACTCTGAAGTGACCACATGGAAAATTGGTTTTTGACAGAAAGGTATAAAGGAACTCATGGCTATGTATATAGTTGAATCTACTCTGTACTGAACAACTCCTTCCGTAATGCTGCTTTAATAAATAGTGTTTGCATTCAGAAACTTTTTACAGTTTTTATACTGAATTTTATAGCTACATGAATTAGAAAATAACCAGTTTCCTTTTCAGAGGCTAAGCTAAAAGTCCACTCTTTACAAGTTAATCACTAACTTCCTGAAAACATCAGAGACCTGGTTCAAGACCGATGACAGCACCCCTTTAATGCAGGATTTCAATACCTGCTCATCACAGAGACCTGGTTCAAGACCGATGACAGCACTCCTTTAATGTAGGATTTCAATACCTGCCACAAGTTCACAGGAGTCTACCACCTTAGATGAAAGGGTGATGGTATCTTACATATTCTTAAAGAACAATTCATCTCCAGACTTGCTAGGTGAGATAATGACGTGGAATTCCTCTACATCCAACTTAGCATTAACAAAACTCCTTACTGTGTCATACCTAACTATAGGTCCCCTCTATGTACCCCATCAGTCCATATCTCCTACCTAACTAATATGGTGTCCCTATGCATTAAGCCAATACCATTATTCTAGGAGACTTCAATCACGTTTTCTTCCAAAATTGCCATTTTGAGGAGGGATTATTAGGGGAGAGCAACATTTTGAGCCAAAATTGGGGACAATGGAGAGGTTTGGATATTCCTACATCTACAAAGCGATTTGCACATACCTCTCAACCTCTTAATGCAGGAAATTTGGACAGGGTCAAATATTGGGGAACACAAACACTACTAAAAATTGCTCTTGTATAAACTTAGGACAAGTGATAGAATAACAGGTTTTGCATTAGCATACATTTTCTGAAGGTTATGACATCTGAAACTCAAAGTCTCTCATTTAGTGACTTCATTCCTAAATTATTTGCTAGAAAATCACACATTGTATGAGGAACAAACCAAAAATAAGAAGCAAATATCAATTCATTCTGCAAAAATATGGACAACTGAGAGGTATAGTTCAACCGGGGCTGTCTAAGTTTGCTACCCCCCCCTCACAAAATCATGGTCGAATGGAGCTTCCCCCCCCCTGCAGCCATTCCAATGTCCCATTCCTTGGTTATTTTGCCCCATTTACCATAAACACTGTAATGTGCATACTGCTTTACTTCTGCAATGATTTAGATTTCATTTGAAAGTTTTATTTTGCATTTTACAGCACAAACCCTAATATCTGTTAGGCAAAGCAATGCAGTCTCACAATGAAAATAGACTTAGCATTAAAACTTCTCTGCCCTTGAAACTCACATGCATTGAAACAGCATTGAATTGAAACCCACATTCAAAGAAAATACATTTTGCCAGTGGCAGATGAAGATTAAGTTTGGGCTATTTTCAAAATCATAGGCACCTTGAACGTGAAACATACATGCTCTTTTGATACACCTTCCTGACTGCATTACATTATATTCCTTGTACTCACATGCATTGAAACAGCATTGAATTGAAACCCACATTCAAAGAAAATACATTTTGCCAGTGGCAGATAAAAGATTAAGTTTGGGTTATTTTCAAAATCATAGGCACCTTGAACGTGAAACATACACATGCTCTTTGATACACCTTCCTGACTGCATTACATTATATTCCTTGTACAATATAGTACACTTGTTAGAGGGCATTTTAAATGTATTGTTTTGAGCATTTTTCCAGTAAACAATGAAACAAAATGCATACACCAAATGACAAAACTGCCCAATTCGGAACATTTACATCATAAATAAGTCTACTCAACCTTCTATAGTCCACCAGTATCAGTAAATATGCACAATCTCTGAAGTAGTAAAATCCACATTAAAGAAATCTGTAACTAATAAAGAGGTTGCTGCTAAAGTGACTTTTGCCCTTGAAGAATAAATTGCCTATGTTGCATGTATTAAAAAAATGATAAGCTAGTAATACCACAATAGGGAATGGATAGCAAACTGATAACAGGTTCATAGTTACTAGGTATCTTTGCCAAAAAGGACTGCAGCATCCACCCCTTGTATAACACAGTACAGCATCAGCAATGCATCTAACTACTGTGGGAGTAGAACCCACAACCTTGAGCATCAAAAGCAACCTGTTGTGCTATTAACAATGCAAGCAGAGTAAGCATAAACAACATTAAACTTTTGTTCCCCTGCAGCTCTCAGCTCCTTGTAAAATCTACTCGACACTCAGCTGTATCTCTGAACTTTGCAGCACAAGAAATCTAGAAAAGCCAAAATTTATTGGGGTGGACAAAAGGCCAAAAACCAGGGACACATTTTAAACATTGCTTGTATAATGTTGGAAAGTTGCTAGAATAAAATGCTGCGTTACCACCATACATTTCACTGCCACATCTTGAACCCAGGGGACCCTGTGCAAAACAGAACAACATACCACTATGCCAAATAAGCTGTTTTGTGAAAGAGGAAGATGGAAACTTAAATGGCTACCATCTAGTGAATCCAGTTCTCACCATAGCACAGCTGTCAACCTCTTAGCACAAAACACCTGAACAAAGCCAATAATGGGTGAATACAGCCCCCAAACATTCAGTGAATTCAGTTCTCAACATACCTCTTATCAACCTCTTAGCAAAAAACAGCCGGACAAAGCTAGTAATGGGGGAATATAGCCCCCAAACATATTCAGTTCTTACCATAGCTCTCAACCTTAGCACAAAACCTGGATGAAGTCAATAATGGGGGAATACAGTCCCAAAAATGGGGGCAAATTTCAAATAACCATCTTATACACTTAGAAAATTGCTATAATAAAAGCTTTTGTGTTACCATACACTTTCTGAAGAATATGAAGTCTGATATTCAAATGCGTGTCATTTTTAACATTTGTTAACCAGGAAAGTCTGACTTGGAACAAAAGCTAACTTTTAGTAGGTAAGGCACCCCAGCCAAGAATCAAACCACAGAACATGTAGCTGTCTGGCAACAATGCTACCACTGCATCAATCCACTACTGGCTTTGCAATGGCACAAAAATACAGAAACCACAGATTTTATGAAGAACAGAAGCAACCAAGGTCAACAGTCTTTTCATATGGTAATCCATTAGCAGGAATTAAACATTAAAATGTCACCATTTAATGGGCAAAAGCAATTAAAAGACTGCCAACTTACATATTCTTTTTCAGATATCTGTGGATGAACATGAAGACATTGTGTACCATCTCCCAAATGCTGGTCAACCCCTCAATTAAGCTATAAAGGAAAAAAAAACGTTTCTCATTCTGACTCCCAGCAGCATCTGCTGCAGCTTATTTTATGTTTTTTTCGACTGGTTTTTATTATCTTAAGTGTTTACTTTATTATAGGCAAAGTCTAAAATTTAATTTATTCTTCAGTTTATCGAACCTACCAGACACAGTAAGCCCAAAGGCCAAATGGCTTGTATGGATGCAGTTTATCACCATCCTCATAGTTACTGAAATTCTATTCAGTCTGTTTTAGTCATTTTTTTGCCATAGGCCCTTAAAATACAGATTTCTATTCTAAAAAAGGAACTGCACATTCTAGACAAAATGGCTTATCTCTGATGTAGCTTTTCTACATTTTCTTGAAAAACAGAATTTGCTGAACATAGTTATTAATTAACAGATCTGTACTAGCACATGATGTAGCTGGTAATACGGTTTTATTCATTGCTGTACATACTGCTTTGAGTTCATTCTCTCACATAATCCATGTTGTTTTGCAATGAGCTCTATTGAAAGATGCCACAGAATTGCTCTTACAATGGAATGAGGTATGTAATATACAGCTACTTTTATACTTTATTTGAAACAGGTACAATAAAAATGTGGAGCTAAGCACACACACAACACAACACACACACACACACACACACACACACACACACACACACACACACACTTAGGAAGGTTGGTAATGTGAGCATTGAGGAGAGTTAGAAATCTATCTGTTGACGTGTTGGGTTGAAACTGTGAACTGTTTCTTGTGGTCTTGGGTTTGATTCCCAATGTTTTCATGCACCTACTGTTAATCCCTGATTAGGTTACTTAACCAGACAGTACTCTGGAGTTTTTTATGAAACTAAAATAGTGTTCTCAATTCTGTACATGACTGCATACCTGAAAACTCAAAGACTGAAAATGCACTTAAATGGATACAAACTAGTATTTGATGGTAGGGGAGATGAGCTTGAAACTGATTTTTTGTTTTGCTATGCAATATGTTGGTACATATTGGTTAAAGTAGGAATGTGTTTGCTTTGGGCATTTAGAAGACTGACACATTAGTGTCTGGTTTCATATAGATAATGGTTAGTGATGGCTCCAGATGTCAATTCAAATGGGATGTGACTTTACTTGGAACAAAAACAGTCTTTAGAAGATTGGTGGAGTGGGCATTGAAAATAATTTGAAGTCTGGTGGTTGGTGCAGCAGATGAAAGCTACAGGCTTTGGGAAGACTGTTTCATGTGGTCCAGGGTTTGGTTCTCATAGCCTTCATTTTTCCAATATGTGGCTCTGAGTGGATTGTTTAGCTGGACAGTGCTCTGCGGCTTTAGGGGAACTAGGATAGTCAATCTTGCACACCTATTGACCATCTGTTTGGTAGGGCAATCTGTGCTGACTAAACAGATGTCCATCAAAACACCATACAACAATGGTAGCGGCATCCATATATCAATAGTCAATATTTTTAAAATAAGAAAAACTCTTAATTGGATGTAAGAGAGTAAAGAGAATTAGAAGCATAGTTCAAAAGATATTTCTATTCAACTTGTAAATGAGAAAAGTCCAAGGGTACAACAATCACAAACTGCAGAAACACAATCCCCAGGACAAACCACGATCCACCAAATTTTCTTCTGTATCACAGCTTTATTATAGCGAAAAAACAAAAACACAGTGCCAAGCCTGGTTAAGCGCTTTCACGTATCACCATACGCTTCATCAGAACAAAGAAATAATGTAAATGGCACTCATTAAATATTTAAAAACCCGCCAAAATCCTTCCCAAATTGAATAATTAAACACATATATTTAAAGTGACAACTGCAAAATGGTAATAAGTCAGGCAACCAACTGCATACATATACAGATGAAATAGTAAATAAATGAACGTACTCATCCATAATATAAAACACAGTACATCTTACATAACCCAATTCCTGATAAATTCTAAAAAATACAAGTTTCATTCCAATTGTTAAATAAAAATATTAATATTAGAATATTAGAATAAATATGAAGTATAAATATTGTAAGTATTATAAATAAATAACCCATCAAATGTTCTTGAAATGTTATTAATTCCCAATAAAATACACAATTCAATATTTAATGAGAGGTTTTGTTGAAATCATTTCATTAAGACCAGGAAAACATGCTGCATTCAATTTCAATTGCCATTTTATCTCCCTTTCCCCCACAATTTTCTTAATGTCACCACCTCTGGGGTTGAGATTCACCTTTTCAAGAATGGCAAACTGAAAATTGTGACATGTACCATTGCCAATTAAATGACGAGAGAGAGCATTATTTTCATCCTTCTTCCTAATACAATACTGATGGTCATATATTCTGTTCTTTAACTGTCTGTCAGTCTTCCCAACATAAAAACAAGTGCATGAATTACACATAGCTAAATAAATCACATGACTTGACAGACAGTTCCCATTTGCAAACCACACAGTATTCCTATTGATATTCCTTAACGTACACTTAACACCTTCAAAAATAAATGGACATTGTGCACAGCATCCACATTTTTTGTTACCCCTGTTGGAGCTCAACCTTCTAGCATTCTGTCTATTAGATTTTAACTCAATAATCTTTTTGATGTTACAACCAGTTTTGTGTACGAAAGTAGGCTTGTCAATAACATAATCCTTAATGCCCTCATCACTGGAAATAATATTCCAGTTCTTCCTAATAATATCTTTCACCTTGCCAACGTGTTGTCCATATCTTAAAACACATGATTTTGAGTATTGAAAGTTAGTCTCCTTATTGGGGGAATTGTTCAAAATACTGGAATTGTTGCCTTTACCTAATAATGGTGAATATTTTCTACCCCATTCTTGTATTACATACCCAGTAACATCACTGACCAAGTGTTCCGGATAACCTCTTTTTTTAAATAAACCACCTATATATTCAATTTCCTGTCTCATCTTTGTCTCAGTAGAAGTCATCCTGGCAGCACGAATGCATTGCCCTTTTAATATGTTACGTTTTTGAGAATAGGGATGTGTACTGCTGAAATCCAAATATCCATTGCTAAAAGTTTCTTTTCCATAAATCTGCGACTGAAAAGTAAAACCATCATTAAATATATATACGTCCAAAAAATTAATACCTATGGTATTGAATTGATACACAAATTTCAAGTATGTGGTGGTGTTGTTAATGTATTCTATAAAACTATTCAACTGTATATCATCTCCCTTCCACAAAATGAATAAATCATCTAGGTAGCGTACATAACAACCAATCCATTTCATCCAGTCCGAACTGAGTACAAATTCTTCTTCCCAGTCCAATAAGACCAGATTGGCATAAATGGGGGCGCAAGCAGCCCCCATTGCCACCCCAGAAATCTGTCGATAATATTCACCTTCGTGATAAATGAAGTTGTTGTCAAGTACTATTTCAGTGAATTCAGTTATTAACTGTATTTTATCCCAACAGTATCCACTATATTTCGATAAACAGTTGGTAAATCTCTCAATTCCCTCAACTCTGGGTATACACGAAAAAAGATCTTTAATGTCTATAGTGACAAAAATCATGTTAGGGCTCCACAGATCTTGAGTGAAAATGCCCAAAAAATCCCATGAATCTTTCATGATGTGGTGTGTTTTAGCCGGAATGTGCTTGAGCCAACTGTCCACCAATTCTACCATAGGGAAAAGTCTTACTGTGACTTCAAATTATAGGTCTGAAAGGAGGGTCATTTAAGTCTTTATGTACTTTAGGTAGTCCGAAAATAGTGGCCAACTGCGGAAAATCAACTTTTAAAAATTTGTAAAGGTCTTCATCTATTCTCCTGTCCAATAAGAACTCTTCTAGATATAAGTCAATTCTGTGGTGAGCTATATTGACTTGATTAAAGATTCTTCATATTGTTATGTCTGAATTGTTGTATGTCAAATATTTTAACTATATATGTATTTTGATCATATAAAACAATTCCACCACCCTGTCAGCGGACATTATCCTGATGTTATTGTCACAAAAGTGTCAATAATCTTATCAACTTCAGTATTGTAAATTCCCTGGTCTGGGCCTCCTTTCACTGTGTTAAAAAGTGAATATACTTCTTTACTAACCACATTTTCAAATGATGTCAATGTATGATGCATTGGTGGTGTAAAAGTACTTCTTTTCTTGAGAGAATCAATGTCCCTACATGTAGTGGAACTATCACGAAAAAATACACTTAAATTTAATTTCCTCAAAAAAAGCTTAATTTCAACAAGGGTATCCACCAAATCAAAAGGCTTGTTGGGAATAAATTTCATACCCTTGGAAAACAAAGAAACATGTTCTTTAGTGACCGGAAAAGATGTATAATTGAATACTTTGAGATCCCCTACTACGTTGACAATGTTACTGGATAGTATTTCTGGCTCAAAAACATTAGTTTCAACATAAAAATTGTTATTGCTTTTTAATTGTTCCAATTTCTATTCAAACTAGAAACATGAAGTTCCATTGAAAGGAAATGGTGTACTTGTAGTTTAGTTACTTTAATAACACTGCTTTTTGTGTGTATATCAAATAAAATGAGCTTTCAGTCAGTAGTTTTCCTGTTTTCATACAACCATTCTTCTTAGGATTTTAATTATTATGGAAATCATGTTATAGGAATTAATAATAGCATGTGTATGTATGTAACTGATATAAGAAGTCTTCTTTAAAATGTGTTCCTTTAAATGTAAATTGCCACCATGGTAACAGTAAGAGCGGTAGTGTGTTTATATATTTAAAAATGCAAAAGTTACAAGTGGCTTTTTTTTCAAGAAACTAATTTATTTAAAATGCTATTATATTATTTGATTAAATACAAAGGAATATATAGCCCTAACAAGCTCTAGCTTTAAAGAAAAGACAAGGGGTACAGCAATTTTACAGAGAAACACTGCTGTAATGTCCAAAGTAATTGACTCATACAGTGATGATAAAGGTATGATACTTATGGTCATTGTTTATTATTTCATTTATTTAACATCCGTTTACTGGGAAAGTCGACTTTGAATGAGATGATTTTCAGTGAAGGCCCGTGGAAAAGCACTCCAGATACATGTCTTTGTAACATGGTAGGAAACAGGAGCACCCAGAGGAAACTCGCACAAATGCAGGGAGGACATGCAGACTGTGCACAGAAGGCACCACAGCCAAGAATCAAGCTGTAAAACCTCTTGCTATGAGGCAACGATGCAAACCATTGCACTGCTATGCCGTTCAATATCAAAACAGAATATTAACCTTAGCAAACATACTAGATTCTGGGAATTGGAGCTAAATTCTCTAGAAAGTATCCAAAAATTTTAACTTCAGATATGGAAGAAAACATAATAATGACAGGAAACTTTAATGGTATGCTTAAAGAAAATGATACCAGTGCAGTTATCAAACCTAGAATTTCTGCAATAGTGAAGAATTTAGTAAACTTTAATGACTTTCTTAATCTTAGAAACAGCATGTAAATTCCTGGTAGTAACAGGAAATATACAGATGAGGAAGAAAAAAAATACTATTAGAAAATTAAAGAGCAGAACAGTTGCTTAGAAAATGAAAAAGTAATTGATGCCTTTTAAACAAGGAAATAGAAAAAAGTATATAACATTTGTTAATAGAAATAAAGGCACAAAATAAAAGGTTGAAGGAAAATGAAGCTCCAAGTAATGACAGCATCACTTTTTTTTAATTATATAAAATATTACCTCACAGTGTTTTATCTCTCCTACAGAAAACATTTACAGAGACTAAACTGCATTTAACATGCATCCATCATGGAAACATACACAATTTGTCCTTTACTAAAACAGGATAAAGATCCATCTTTGGGTTCTTCTTCTAGATGTATGACACACTCACACCTTGCTCACTCTGACAAGCATCCCTTGTGCCATATCTCCTCGTGAAGTCCTCAGCGTAAAGTAAAACCCATAGCTCTGTTTCACTGCTCGCTGATCTGACTCCATCTTCAGTCCTCCTCCAGTCGCAGCTATGTGTAAACCCATCGCGAAAACTGAAACTGCTTTGTTTCAGTTCCTGCTCAATAAACCTGAAAC
>NW_025054231.1:0-9670 GCF_019279795.1 Protopterus annectens
CCAGCCCGGGCCCGGGGGGGGTGCCCCAAGGGGGGGTTGCCCCTTTTTATTTGGGGGGGGGGGCCAAATTGCTCCCCCCCCCTTTGGGGACCCCCCGGGGGACACCCCCCCCCAGGAGGCCCCCTCGAAAAGGGGGGCCCCTAAACGTCAAAGGAGGCACATTGACTCCCCAGTCTCTCACAAAAACCGGACTTGGAGGAAGGGGCTCCCCACGGTCACCCCGAGGATGTCTCCTTTGGAGACATCATGGAAATGCTCCGAAAGGGGTGGTCTGCCCCAAGTCTTCCTCGGACGAGTCCGTGTTCTTGGAGGCATTTGAACGGGCCCTTTACCTCTTGGGTGCCCCCCCTGCCGACCCCTGGTGGACCTTATTACCACCAGGGCGGGGAAAGGGAACCCGGACACCGTGGAGCCAATTCCCAAAAGCCCGGGATAGGATCCTTAGTCCCCCTGACGGACCCATTGGAGTAAGGGGCCTCCTGTAGATGCCATGTTGATGGCGGCCCCAAAAAGGGGGAACTGGCTCAGGAGAGCCCCTCAGTCCACCCACCGAGCAAGGAGTCTCGGATGATGGACCGTTTGGGGGAAGCGGATGTTCAGCGGACCTTCTCGGAAAGGGGTGAACTATTTGGCACATGTTATTGGATGCAGGAGATCTTATTAAGAATACGCTGCATCCCCTAGTCCATTTGGAGGAGGACAAGTTCTGCACTCCCCCAAAAATGGCCACTCTTAGGTCAGTTACAATACTTCCCTACTCTCCCATGCAGGGGGGCCCCGCTAGAGGGGGACAGGACTGGTCACTAGGCGTCAGGCCTGGCTCCGCACTGCGATTTTCTGAGCCCTTCAAGGCGCTTTAACCCTTTGATGGTTCTGCTCTGTTTGGCAAGACCGTTCGGACTTGACCCAGGGGAGGGGGAAGACGCTGTCTGCCGTGGGAATTTTTTGCACCCCAGAGGCCCTATTCTAGGAACCAAAAGGGTCAGAAGAAGATGGGTTCGAAGTCGCAGCAGTCCCAGCCTGCTCGGACAACCAGCCCTTTCCCGGGGAGGGAGGACAGGGGGGGCCCCCCCTAGAGGCAGGGGGGCCCCCAGAAACTTGGGTCCGGGGAAACCCTTTTCTCTAAAGGGCCCCGCGCCCCTGGGGGTTGCCCGACTGCTCTACTCTGGAGGCAGTCGGGGCGTTGGGGCACCTAGGGGCATGGGAGTCCATAACAGGCCCGCTGGGTTCTCCAAATCATATCCAGGGATATTTTCCCTTTTCCCTTCCCCTTTCCCAAAAGGGAAGTCCCTCCCGGGCCCCCCACCCGGTCACGGGGGGCCCGCTTTGGCAGAAATTGGCCATCTGCTAAAAAAAAGAGCCATCCAGCCCCCCCAGACCAGATCGGATTTCAAGGTTCTTTTAGTGCCAAAAGGGGGAACTAAGACCAATCCTAGACCTCTTTTTTGAACTGGCAGCCCCCAAAGAAAAATTCGAATGGTCACTCGGCAATCTATTCCCCCCTTTTGGGAGAAAATCACTGGATGTGCTCGATAGACCTCAAGGCGTACTACCACATCCTGATGGACAGGCCCCCAGGAGGTTTCTCCGCTTCGGGGGAGCCAGTCACTACCAGTTCGGGTCCTTCCCTTTGGTCTCACCACACCCCCCAGGGTGTTCACCAAAGTATAGCAGTGGTAGGGGCCCACCTGAGGCTTCAGGGGTGCAGGTTTTTCCCTACCTGGACGACTGGCTTTCCCGCCCCAACAAGGCATCTACTTCTTTTGGGCCCGAGACTCCTTTCTCCATCTTGTTTTTGGGCATCACAATAAATACAAAAATCCAACCGGGCCCCCACCCAAAAACCGGGGCCTTTCCCTTTAGGGAAATTTTATAGGGGGGCCACTCCAAAAATTCGTTCCAGCGGAGGGTCCTGGGGGCTCGGGGTCCGGGGCATCCTTCTTCCCTTTCCAGGAATTGTTAAGGGCTTTTAGTCATGGTCATACCTTCTTCCCTGCCACCCTTAATAGCGGCTTCAAGGGCCCTCTTGTGGTGGCTCCCTCCCCGGATCTCCACGGGGGCCCTTTGTGTTCTCCCCTCCCCGGTCCACGGGGCCCCCCGCCCGGGGGGGGGCTTTTCCTCCCCCCGGGACCAAAAACCTTACTGCATATCAATGTTCTAGAGATGAGAGCAGTGCTCTTGCTTTTAGCACTTCAGGACTTTCTTCCCTTGGGAACAATTGCGATTCAATCGGACAACATGTCTGTTGTCTGGTACATCAACAAGCAAGGGGAACAAAGGGCTTACCCCTTTTCGAGAGGCCATGAGAGTTTGGGAATGGGCAATCTCCACCAAGCTTTCTCATAGCGCCATTCGGTCGGTCCAACATCCTAGCGGACAAGCTCAGTCGCACCATTCTGACCCCACATTTTCTCAATTGTCAAGTAGCGGAGCATATTCGCAGGGGGGGAACCCTTCATGCGATCTTTTGCTTCTCCCTCAAACACCAAGGGGACAGTTTTTCGCTCTTTCCTCCTCCCCAGGTACCCCCAAAAGCGCTCTGGTGCATGCTTGGCCACCCGGTCTTCTGTATGCCTATCCCCCTTTCCTCTGATGCTCAAGTTCTTCAGAAAGCCTCTCGGGGGGGTTGCAGAATGATTCTCATTGCTCCATTCTGGCCTCGACAGATCTGGTTCCCTTCCTAAGGTCTCACTCGTGAATCCTCCTTGGATTCTAGATCCCATTCCCGGGTCTGATATCCCATCCATCCTGCATTCCTCCTCGAACCTGGACAACCTGAAGCTGACCCGGCTGCTCCAGTTCCACTCTTGATAAAGGGCTCCCTTTTTTTCACCGTAAAAGGGTATTTTGGTGGCGGGTCATAAACCATCCACTAGAAAGGTTTACAAGCAAAAGGAAAACCTCTGTGGGGCGGGGGAAGGCCTGAATCCCCTTTACGGTTCCTCTCCCTGTGCTTGATTTTTTAACCCCTCTCTTTAATGATGGTGCCAGCAGTTCCACAGTCAAAGTTCAACTGGCAATTTCTCACTATCACATTGGTCATTCTAATCCTCTTATGTCAGCCAAATTTGTAAAAAATTTTTTAAAGGTACTTTCTTCTCAGGCCCCTATAAAACAAGCAGTTCCTCCTTGGGACCTTTCTTTGGTTTCAGGCCTTGACCGCTCCCCCTTTGAGGGCCCCGTGGATCTCAAATTTTGTCCTACAAGACAGCCTTTTGGTAGCCATTACATCAGCCAAAGAGTTTCTGAACTTCAAGCTTTATCAGCTAAACCTCCTTACTTGGTATTTCATCCGGACCGTGTCTCCTCAGGACCAACCCCTCCTTCTTCCTAAAATCGCTTCTGAAGCAAAAATCAATCAATCCATTAACCTCCCTGTTTTTTCCCCAAATATGAAAACAAAGGTGAATATAAGCTACACTCACTAGATGTTCACAGGCAACTTAGATTTTATCTCAACAGGACAGCTGGTCATAGGCAATCCGACCAGTGTTTATTTCCTTTAAAAATTTAATTTGGGCAAGCCAATTTCTAAAGTTTCCCCGCTGGATTTCACAGTGCATTTTATTGGCTTATCAAGCTCAGGAAGGCCCGCCCAGGTGTTCATGCCCCTTCAACCCGGTCAGTATCTACCGGGAGCCTTCAAGGCTAGGATTGCTCTAGATGATATTGTGCAGCAGCCGTGGGCTTCATCTCATACATTTATTTCCCACTATAAGTTGGATCTTGCATCTGGGGTGAAATCCTTTGTCAGCGGTGCTCGGAATATCCTTCCATGATGGCAGCCCAAGATTCCGGGTAGCTGGGACTCTGTCCACAGGTTGCAGACAAATGAATATCTACTTCAGATTTAGAAGTTGTACTCACCATAACGTTCATCTGGTAGGTGTATTCATTGTCTGCAACCATCTATCCCCTGGCCTTTCAGTTTCCTGCATATTCCTTGTTACCCTTTTGGGGTATTGTTGCTGTAAACTCGATCTGAGGTCATGAGGGTAGAGGCAGAACATTATAGATTGAGGGAGGAGCTGAGAGCTTGGATCCATAGCTGGAAAACCATGCGGTTAGGATCGATGTCGGATCCACATAACCCACAGGTTGCAGACAAATGAATACACCTACTCAGATGGAGCGTTATGGTGAGTACATAACTACAATTGTCTGTTATTTTACAATATTAAATTTTGGTACTCTGTTCAGTTATCAGGAATGGCTTCTAGCAAAGCCACCGACTATAACATTCTGAAAAGCAAAGATAGAACAGAGACCAGCATAGGTCAAAGCTGCCAACGGCAGCTTCTCCTAAGATAGTAGCCAGTTACAGCTGGTACTCAGTGAGAATGCAGCTGATACCCACTTTCGCCAGTTAGCGAGCTCTGAGACCCATTCAGTCCGGTGTACTGCGGATAGCTTCTTGACTGGAACCTGCGGATTTCTCGCTTGGATAGGTCAGGCAGCTGTGTGCAGGCACCGGCTTCTGAGGGTGTATTCAGGTCTACTGACTTGCATATTAAACCAATGCCATCTTCTTCCTCAAGGCCTAGAAAACCAACGCCCGAACCTTGAATTCGAGGCCCTATACCTAAAAACAAATGATAAAATGGCTGAAGACCTTATTACTCATCAGGGGAAGTCACCCTTCCCCCCTCTAAGAGACCTAGGACTGATTTGCCTTCTCATTCTTCTGATCAGGACTCTGAAATTTCTGTTTTCTGTGATGAACAGGATTTACCCTTATCTACCTATGAGGATTCTGATGCAGAGGACTCCATTCCCTCTGCTTCCCCTCCAGAGGACTTCTCTTTTTGGTGTTTCGCTGGGAGAGCCAGGATTACTCTGACTCCAAAGAGGTTTAGAGTTTCTTACTCCTGCTAGCCTTGGGCCTTTGACCATCCCTCCTGTACTGGACATTGTTGATGATGCCTTCTGAATCTAGCTTGGCCCTGACTCTTTACCTCCGGCTCTGAAAACTTGATAGATATTACAGGGTTCTGACTCTCTGAAGTTCCTTTTAAAAATCCTACTGCAGATCCTGGGAACTGTTCCACAGGGGACAAAATTAAGGCCACTGTTGTTGTTTGTCTTTTGGCTTTTCGGTTGGAATTATTAATACAGCGGAACTCGGTCCATGATTGTCCAGCAGTCGATTTTTATGGTGCCGAAGTTGCCAGCCTGATGCGTCCAACCTTCAGCGAAGGCAGCCCACGACACGATGTCTTTCTTCCCGGAGGCCACTCAACCCGCGGGGAGGACATGTCACGGATCTCCACAGAAGGCACTCCAGCTTCAAGAATGGAACAGGAAAACTCTCTTGCTGTGAGGCAACAATGCTAAGAAGCTGTACCACTGCGCTATCAAAGGGCATTAAGGCCACTACTGCTAAAAATCCTACCCTCCTGATAGAGATTCCAGAGCTTTCTGGATAGACTGGGGTAAGAAGGTATACACTTTTGCAACCTTTGGCCATTAGGGCCTTAAACTGACAGTTAGCGTTTCATATAAGTTAAAGTATCAGCAACATATTATTTGGATTGCTTAAACCGAAAAATAATGTTGATTCCTGACTGTGCTTTGAAGACAAAAGGATTTACAGGATTTTAATGCATTCTGCTGAACAAGTTGGAAACATACTTTTGCAATGTGTGGTTTTGATTCTTTAGAGGCATCTTGCAGAGGCTGCTGTCACTGGAGTCACTGCCAGAAGGCATGCTTGGCTTAAGAGGAGCAGTCTTTGCCAGATCATGTTAAAAGCTAAATTGCTGGATGCTCCCTGGCTGAATTCGCCAAGACCGCCTGTTTGGCAACAAAGCAGAAGAAGTACTTAAAAAGATGAAAGAAAAAGCTAAATCTATGCAAACTGTTAAATATGTCCTGCAAGTACAGCCTCCCAGATTCAGTAGGCAATGGGCCTCTAAGAATTGGTCCTTTCCTGCCTCTTCAGGCCTTCTCAGTCCAAACCCAGAACCAGCAAGAACACCCAGGCTTCAGTCCCAAGGTATTCACAGGACTAAGCAGTGGGGGGCTCCCACTTCCAAAACAGGAATTAGACTCCCCCCTGTGGTAAACTGTCTCAATGACTAAACCTTCCAAGCCCTGCACAGCTGACTGTTCCTTTAGGAGGAAAGATTGCCCTGCAGGCAAAACATTGGGAATTCATTACCCAGGACAAATGGGTTTTAAATATAGTTTCCCAAGGATACAGATTCCACTTCCACTCCTTACAAACCCCAAACGGTTGGGCTGTGATCTACCCCTTAAAATCCAGGTGGGCAGAGGCTCAAAAGCCAAAGTTCTCTCTCTTTGCAAGCATCAGGGCTATTCAGCCGGTCCCAGAAGAGGAAATGGGGACAAAGCTGTTGTCTACCTCAAGACATTTTCTAGTACCCAGAAAAGGAGCCATTCCTGGCGTCCTATCCTGGACCCGAAGTCTATACTAAACACATTTTTGGTGAACCCAAAATTCAAGATGCTAACTCTTCATCAGCTGCTGCCTATGCTAGGCAAAAATGCCTGGTTGACAACACTGGATTTAAAGGAAGCCTACCTGCACATCACAATAAGGGAATCTTGCAGTGAAGAATTACCCACGCTTTAAAGCAGGCTACATGCACTATCAGTTCTCTACTGCTCCTTTGAAGCCTTCTATCTACTGCGCCCAGGGTATTCAAAGTGCCTAGCTCCAGTCATTGCATTTTGCAGGCAAAGAAATTTTCAAATATACCCATACCTGGACAATTGTCTAATTCAGGCAGAAAGCCAGGACATACTATTAAATCATATGGCGTTTGTAAGGAAATTAACTTCTCTGGGGTACACCATAAACGAAAATAAATCGCATCTTGTACCCTGCCAACAAATTGTAACATTCCTGGGGCAAGTTTTGGAATACAACTTCCCCAGGATGGGCCTACTCCTTATTGCAGTAGGAGAAACAAGTTCATTTGACAGCCTATCTGACTTCAAAAGTACCCTGGCCACAAAGACCCAGCTATCTTCACAAAACAAATACTGTGTTTCTCCTGGGGTTCACTTGGCCGCCTGCATTCCACTTAATTCCATATGCAAGACCTGCATATGAGGAAACTGCAATGAGTATCTAAAAGCCTATGTGGTGTCAACATTCTCAGTGATCTGGAATCCAATGATTCCTATCATCACGTTGTCTACAGATAGAGTTCCTTTGGTGGGCAGAGGCCTGCCACCAAAACAAGTGCGGGACTACCATTCCTCTACCCCTACGCCCCAGAACCCTAACAGACGCGTCCAGACTATGTAATGAAGGGCTCACTCTGGCGGAAATGTATTCAAGACAGGAAATGGAACACAAGTCAAAATGTACCTGCATATCAATCCAAAAGAAATGTTAGCTAGTACAGAATGCTCTGACAGCCTTCAAGGAGACCCGCCATTCTTCCAGGACAATTGTGGTAAGACTGGACAACACCACTTGTTATGTGGTAGATAAATGAAGCAAGCAGGAGAGGAACCCACTCATATCCTCTCTGCAGACCCGCCATGGCTCTGTGGAGCACAGCCTCGCTGATGCTACCAAGTCGTACCCTACAGGCTCAATTCCTGCCATGTGAGAAGCTTCAAATACACTGGCAGACTCTGACCTAAGGCAAGAAGTCTTCATGGACCCAATACCACAGTGGGAAATTCAGGAACTAAAGATAATCAACATGTTGAGAAACAAATGGGGGGGAGCCCAGAGATAGACCTGTTTGCCTCCCCCCAGAACTACCAATTGGACAAATTCTGCACAAGGACTCCCCACAAACAAGCTTGGAAAGTGGATGCCCTGTCCTTCACCTGGAAAAACCTTTCAGTTTATGCTTTTCCCTGTCTGCCTCTCCTCTCCAAGGTACTACTAAAGATCAAACAGGACAAATTAAGGATAATTCTGATTGCACCAGACTGGCCACGCCAACACTGGTACCCCGTCTTGCACAGTGTGTCACTGTTGGCACCATGGCACCTGCCTCCGACTCTTGCCCTGCTGTCCCAGCAGGAGGGCCAGATTCTGCACCCACATCTTCAAACCCTGAACCTGGCAGCCTGGCTAATTACCTGATCTCACAGTTACCTTCCTTCAGTAAGCAAGTGATGGATGTCATTTTGGAGGCAAGGAGGCCTAGTACTAGAAAATCTTATGCTGAAAAATGGAAACGATTCTGTTCCTGGAGCCAAACTTAGGGGACTTCGGCACTTGCAGCGCCTAACTTACTCCTCAAATTCTTCAATGCCAACTGAAACTGAGATGCTTCCACAAGGGCCTCCTTTTCCTCCCATCAAAATTGCATTGCCTCAGCCATTTCAGCCCATTACAATACAGCAGAACCACCCCCTCTTCTCTCATCCATTGCTGAAGCAGTTCCTCCAGAGGGATCAAAACTTAAGGCCACGAGTAGGAGAGTCTCCCTACTCCAGCCTGGGTACCTAACTTTGTACTCTGAAAAGCTCACTTTACCTCCCCTTTGAGCTCTTTTCAGCTGCAAATGCAGAGTTGAAATTCCTTTTTTGGAAAACAGCCTTCCTTCTAGCCATCCCACTTCAGCCAAGAAGTGGGTGTCTGAATTTGTGTCCTGATGGCAGTGGAGCCTTTAAATAAATCTTTCAGCATGCGGACAGGGGTGTCCCTCAGGGCCAACCTTCATGCCCAAAGGTGGTATCCAGTGTGGCCCTTAATCAAGTCTTATTCATTTGCCAACATTCTCTTTTCTAATCCCAGAAAGGGGAACAGATCACTGCACTCCTTGGACGTGTACAGAACAACTTGGCTTTTATCTTGGACAGGCCTAAAACCTCTCAGGAAATCTGGAACAGCTGCTGGTTGCTGGTTGGCATTTGCTGCAGGGCAGAGAGGTGTAAGGCATTTCAAAGCAAACCATTTCTAAGTGGATAGGCCACTGCACTTAGCATTTTGCTATAAGCACCATGGAAAAACCCTACCCCACAGGGGATAGAGACCACATTCAACCAGGGCTGCATCTACCTCCCACAGCTCTTTCTCAGAGGGTGTCCCCTACCAGGGACATTCTAGAAGCTGCTACTCTGGATTCTGTACATTTTCACTCACCAAGCATTTACCGATTTGCCAATTTTCTCTAAATCCAGAGCTGGCTTTGCCACTGTTGTCTTGCAGGGCCTATATAGCTGGTCCTAATGCACTATCTGAATTCTCCTCCTCCCCATCTCTTAGCTTTGGGAATATACCCAAATGTGATGATCACAACAGTGAAACACGAAGGAACATAGTACGAAGGTTGTGTACACTTTTCAGAAATGTAGATAAACTGGAGTGTATTCACTGTTGCAGTCCTGGTTACCCTACATCCAGCCCTGACTTCTTTTTGGCTATACATCTATTCTTGTTTACTGGTGCTGGAAAGCTTTTTGGTGTATTTGGCTTTTTTTTTGTTGGAGGTGTAACTTATTGTGTATGTGTGTATTACATGTGTGTGTGTGTGTATATATATATATATATATATATATATATATATATATATATATATATATATATATATATATAATAAATTAAATTGCTTCGATTATGGGAAGCCTGACATTTGGGGCAAAGAAAAACTGATGTAATGGCGCTCGGCTCCATGGCTTTATACCCCTGACTACCTGGCGATCGTGGAAGATGAGGACAGCAACCGGTTCAGGA